>NC_056749.1:753513339-753708339 GCF_019279795.1 Protopterus annectens
TACCAGCCTCAGTAAGAAGCTGAGATCCCTCATAAAATCCTCCAAAGCTAGTTGTGAAAATAAAATTGCCAAAGATTCCAAAGACAACCACAAGGCAGTCTATAACTATGTCAAGAATTTAAATGACAATGGCCAGATCTGCTCTGAGCTACAACAGAATGGCATTAAATATACTGATCCCAAGGATATTGTCAATATCCTGGCAGATCGATTCAGTGTCAACTTTACCCTCCTCTCACCCCCTAAACAGCCCATCTCAGTACCGGAAGATTGCCAAATTCCAGTAATAATGGCCACACAGGTAGAAAATGCACTCTCCAAAGCTAAGAATACAGCATCCATGGGACCAGATGACATCCCGGGCTGGGTACTACATGAACTACAAAATGAAAGTCCATTGGTACACACGATACCTGGATGACATTTCTGTCATCATAAAAGGTGACAAGAGGGTGGCAAATGATTTTGTCAATGAAATCACTTTATTAACAAACCTTTTACACTTTACATCATTGTTTAACACGTCCTCTATCCCTTATCTTGATGTGAGACTAGTCAAGGATAACGTCAATGGTAGATATATTGCCAACATCTATAGAAAGCCAACATATTCAAACAGCTTCCTACATTATAGCAGTTCCCACCCCACTCAACAAAAAAGGTCTGTGATAAAGGGTAAAATAGAGCAGCTAGAAAGGTGACTTTGGATGATGATTATTATCCGGAATGTGAACTTTTAAGACAGATGTTTATTAAGAGGGTATATCCAACAACGTTGGTGGATGATGTCATTAAGGAAGTCACCATAAAATGGGAAGCAGGGTACTTTGCAGCAATATTAAACCAGGGCACTGTTACTGTTAGGTGCCAAACATCAAGTGAGTCAGTACAGGATATCACTATAGGACATAATATGTCCAATACTAGCTATAATTTGAGCTTCATTACCCCATTTTCAAATGATGCCAGGACACTTAGGTATATTTTGATTAGAAATTGGGCTTTAATAAATGAAGATACTGGAATTGATCAGAAACTGGGTGACACACCTAGAATTATTTTCAAACATGGCTAGAATTTAAAAAAACTATTATGGTCTAGAATTTAATCTTACATACCACATAACGGTGTGAAAAAATGTGGGCACTGCCACTATTGTAAATATATAGGTGTTACTACAAAATATAAAATAGGTGGTAAGATTTTTAACATCAACAGGAAATATACATGTGAAACAAAAGGTGTGGTGCATTTGGCTCAATGCCAATTATGCCGAAGTTTCTATATAGGAAAAATGGAATGTTGTGTAAAATAACATGTCTATGAACATTGGTACAATATATACAAAGCCAATCATAACAATGCCCTGGCTAGACATGTCATGGAGTACCCTTATCACAAATTTCAGTATATGGTAATTGATCAAGTGCAACAAGACATGGGGGGGGGGGCTTGGCCATTAAGGTTAGAGGAGAGAGAATTATTGTGGCAACTAAGATTAGATGCCCAAGCTTTCCTGCGTCTAAAAAATACAGTTCCCTGAAGTGTGTATTAAAGTTAAAATCACTAGACAGATAACTGTGTTTTGTGTGTGTGTGTGTGTGTATGTGTATGTATATATATATATATATATATATATATATATATATATATATATACATATAAAATGTATACATATATATACATATATATATATATATATATATATATATATATATATTATAATCACACTTAATAGTGAATTTTTTATTTGATATTTTAGATGCAGTCATAACATTTGTATTGATAAGTGAATTTTATGTGGAATGCAGCTTTAAGAATCTCAGGAAGTGATGTCATGGTTACACATCCAATTTAAACTTGTGTGAATGAATGGGTGATGTCTGAAGAAGTTTACTGATTGTAGTAGACAAAAGCGCTAACAATAAACATGTTTGTTGGAACTATCATCATCTTTTTTTTTTTTTTTTTGAAGTTCATTTTAATATTTAATTGAAAAACAAATCTGTTGGGGAAAAAATATAAAAAATAAAAAACATACAATACGCTGGTTGCATAAGTGTGGACACCCTTAAACTAATACTTTGTTGTGTGTACACACCCTTAAATTAATACTTTGTTGAAGCACCTTTTGATTTAATTACAACATTCAGTCTTCTTGGGTACACATTTGCCATCAATTAAAGAGACTCTGATTAACCCCAGATAAAGTTCAGCTGTCGTATGATTTTCATGACATTTACTCAGTTGCCTGCTACAGCAAAAACTATGGTTCGCAGACAGCCTACAAAGCATCAAAGGGATTTCATTGTTGAAAGGTATCAGTCAGGAGAAGGGTACAAAAAATTTCCACATCATTGGATATACCATGGAACACAATGATAACATTCATCAAAAAGTGGATAAAATATGGGACAACAGTGATGTTGCAAAGAACTGGACATCCCCCCAAAATTGATGAAAAGGCAAGCCGAAAACTGGTCAGGGAAGCTGCCAAGAGACCTAGAGCAACACTGAAGGAGCTGCAGGAATTTCTGACAAGTACTGGTTGTTGTACTACATGTGACAACAATCTCCAGTATTCTCCATATGTTTGGACATTGGGGTAGGGTTGCAAGACAGAAGCCTTTTCTTACACAGACAAACATCCAGGCCTGGCTAAAATTTGCAAAACAATACATCAAGTCTCCCAAAATATTGTGGGAAAATGTGTTATGGTTGAAGTTTTTGGCCACAATTCCAAAAGGTACATTTGGCCCCAAAACAACACTTCGCATCACCAAAAGAACACTCTCCCCACGGTGAAGCATGGTGGTGGCACAGTATCATGCTTTGGGTTTGCTTTTCTTCAGCTGGAACTGGGGCTTCATTCAAGGTGGAGGGAATTATGAACAGTTCCAAATAACAGTCACTTTTAGCCCAAAACCTTCAGGCATCTGCTAGAAATCTGAAGATGAAGAGGAATTTCACCTTTCAACACAACAGTGACCCCAAGCATACATCCAAATCCACAAAAGAATGGCTTCACCAGAAGAAAATTAAAGTTTTGGAATGGCTCAGCCAGATCCCAGACCTCAATCCAATAGAAAATCTGTGGGGTGACCTGAAGAGGGCTGTGCACAAGAGATGCCCTTGTAATGTGACAGATTTGGAGCGCTTTTGCAAGGAAAAGTGGGCAAATATTGCCAAGTCAAGATGTGCCATGCTGATAGACTTCTCTACCCAAGAATGTTGTAATTAAATCAAAAGGTGCTTCAACCAAGTATTACATTAAGGGTGTGCACACACAACAAAGTATTAGTTTAAGGGTGTGCACACTTATGCAACCAGTGTACTGTATGTTTTTTATTTTTAATATTTTTCCCCTAAAAGATTTGTTTGTTTTTCAATTGAATTGTACAGGTTATA
This sequence comes from Protopterus annectens, assembly GCF_019279795.1. NCBI lineage: Eukaryota > Metazoa > Chordata > Ceratodontiformes > Protopteridae > Protopterus > Protopterus annectens. Next base: position 753,516,748 of record NC_056749.1, read on the forward strand.
GGTCACATTAAATGTGGGAAACGTTTTGAAATTATTTATTGTGGTCTCATTTCTTTATATTACTAAACCCCAGCATTTTAACAGGGGTGTGTAAACTTTTTATATCCACTGTGTGTGTATGGATATATATATATATATATATATATATATATATATATATCTATCTATATATATATATATATATATATATATATATATATATATATTTTAGTCTTCATTAGGATTAGGAATAAGTATATTAGAGGGTCAGCCCAGGTTGGAAGATTTGGAGACAAAGCCAGGGAGGCAAGATTACATTGGTTTGGACATGTGCTGAGGAGGGATGCAGAGTATATTGGGAAAAAGATGCTAAGGATGAAGCTGCCAGGTAACAGGAAAAGAGGAAGGCCTAAGATAAGGTTTATGGATGTGGTGAGAGAGGACATGCAGGTGGTTGGTGTGACAGAGCAAGATGCAGAGGACAGGAAGAAATGGAAACAGTTGATCTGCTGTAGCGACCCCTAACGGGAGCAGCCGAGAGAAGAAAAAGAAGATATATTTTAGTCTTCAACTCTGATAACATTTCTTTTTCTGGTCCTCCACTTTGAGGATGTTTTTGGTTGCGTATCTCGAGATGGGGATGTCAAATATGGGACTAGCCCAGGGTGCCAAATGACCTTACTACAGCTCTACATGCGTGTGTATACTTTAATGTCAGATTGCCTAATTGAGAAGAGTAGATTGCCAGTATATGTGGAAAATCTGTATCTATCAGCTACCAGAGAGTTAAAATGGAAATGCAACTTATCACCTGTCACAGAGTTAAAATGAAGTGCCGTAATGTCATGCCCTATGTTTTCACTTTTAAAAAATGTTTCTTCTTTTTCAAGCTGAAAACTTGTTATCGCAAAAGTAAGAGGGGAAGGACTTAACAGCAATGAAAAAAAAGAATTAATCTTTTATCAACTAAAGCTATGAAACATTTCCCATTTTAAAAATGTTTCTTCCTTTTCAATGTGAAATGAAGCTATTTCTTAATTATGAGTGGGAAAGCAGTTAACAGCAGGGAAAGAAAATGAATTTTCCTTTTATCAGTTGGACCTCAGAAATGGGTGTGGGAAGCTCTTTCCTCTTTCCCAAGACAAATTATCTGACACTTTGTACATTCTCAGACTATCACCAGAACCTTAAAACTTTGTTGTGTGAGAAAGGAAACACATGATATCTCAGAGCACATTATCTCATGCATGTATCAGGCCAGACGCATTTTTCTGACATTACGGCTAGCATGTATTACAAACCAGTCATTCTTTTTGCATGTTAGCTTCAGAGAACTAAAGCTTTGTAAAGAACTGAACCCCGGTGATTAAACTTGTGATGATAGCCACACAGAACAGTGCATATTGCAGCCAGATAAGAATGTAGCAGCATATTTATTTATTTATCTAGTTAGTTATTTGAATGTGCCTACTGGGCAGAACACTGGTCAAACAATGACCATTTGCAGGCTCAACCTGGGTTACATCATAATGTAATAAAGCAACATACAGTATACAAATACCTGTGGTTTACATTTATGGGTAAGTGCAGAAATTCTGCAAAAAATATATACATAGATGATCAAGCAAACAAACAAATATATGTACAATTATATAGATGGAATAGAGAAAGGGAGACTAGAGTTAAAGTAGGAGGGGCAGAGGAAGAAGAGATATAGGCAGTATTTTGAAGATTAAGAATGCTAATACAGACCAATAAGAAAAAAAAAGGGATTAGATTATGCATAGTAGCTTTAGAGCAGTGATGCTGTGGTAAGTTGAGTGAGTTAATCAGGTGGATCAGATATAAGGGGATAAAGATACTATGCTGTCAGGAGATATCGGTTTACGTGACATATCCTTTAGATGTAGATGGGTCAGCGACATTCAAACTCTTTTAGAAAGTATTGTTTGAACTGTGTTCTGAGCAGGGAGTTGTGTGACCGGCTAAATCAGGTGGAAGTGATTCCCATAGCTTTGTGGTCACTAGTGAGCAGTATGAGAGAAGAGGTTTATTGGGAAGATCAGCTTTGGCTTGGCTTCTTACATTATAAATGTATGTGGCAACTAATATTTTGGCAGAGGGAGTGGAGGGGTAGTATTTTGTCTTGCCAACTTCTGACTGAGTTCTTGAAGTATGTTTAATGACTACATGGAAGAACCACTCCACAAAAATCACAAAACCAACTTTATTCCCAAAAATAAATCCACAATTCAAGCCCTTTCGTCCTGAACCCCAGACTTCCTCAAAATAGTAAAACAAATGTATCCATTCATTTAAATACACCTCATAACATACTGACATCCAATCATTTTAAAATGGCATTTAAAGTCCTGAGTTTGTTTATAGGAATGGCAAATCTATTAAACTGCTATGGGAACAGGGAAGTAATAAGGATGAGTGGGTACCAAAAAAAAAACAGGAACTTAAAATGTGAGTGTTGTTCCCGGTATTGTTATTTAAGAGTGGGGGAACAGTGAAAATTTATAACAATGGTATTATTAAAGCCAGATTTCATTACAACTATAACACTGTAGGTGTTATCTGTTTGGCAGAATGCCAGAACTGTTCTTCATTTTACATAGGTAAAAGTAAACGTAAATTCAAAGAGCATATACACGAGCATGTATATGACATTTTAAGCATACCTGTCAACATATCAGTCCAAGAAATCTGGACAAAGCCTGCCATAATGGGGGTACAAATGCCCCAGAATAGGTACAGATTTTAAGTACTGCTCTTATAATCTTAGAACGTTGCTAGAATAACAGGGTATGTATTAAAGTCTGAAACTCAAATGTACAACATTATTTACTAATGTCATTCCTCAGATCATCCCAGTGATTTGCCAGAAAACCAAAAATTTTATGAGGACCAAACTGAAACTTTGAGGCAAAAATCTGATCATTCTGTGAAAATTTGGGCAGTTGAGAGGAATCTTAAGATGTAATGGTAACAATGTTCTTTATAAGTATATTGAACAAAATGCAAGGCATAAATTGTCGTTCACAGGATTGGATAAAGTAGGTATGAATCCAAGACGGGGGTCTTGGAACGATTTGTTAGGTGGCAAATTTGATTGAATGCTTATAACCACCCTGGTTTAAATGGGATGGTTTCCTTAGGTAGTTTTTTTAAGAATTAAATCCTACATGGTGTGAAACGTATCTATATTTGACTTTTAAGGCTAATTACTGGATCTAAACGTGTATTTTTTTAAAAAAAAATGTGTTAGACCTTTAAATGCCATTTTAAGTTGATTGGATGATGAGATGTATTTCAATGAATGGATAAATGTGTTTTATTGCTCTGTGGAAGTCCTGGGTTCAGGATGAAAGTGCTTAACTTGTGGATTTATTTGTGGGAATAAACTTGGTTTTGTGATTTTTGTGGAGTGGTTCTTTGATGCAGTTTTTGGTGTTTGGCATCGGTTCTTGGTTTTACATTGTGTGTAAGTATGTTTACTACCCCATTCCTTCCTTACCTACAGAATCTCAGCTGACCTCCTGGATTCTAGATATCTGTAGGAGTACACTAATGCTTAAGCAGGTTAATTTTAATAGTAACCTGTCTAATGACTGGCAAAACACAATGTTATATGCTAAAAAGGAGATAAGTGAGTCCAAAGACAGGTAGAACAAATTATATACTAAGAAAGCAATGGGAGTGTAGAATAATATAATGTGAAAATACTTGGACTTGCATGGTAGCGTGTTAAACAAAAAATGTAGAGTGCTAGAATGCATGTCTAAATACTATTATGTATAATTTAACAGAGTTTGCTGATTTCATCCTCTAGCTATGGGGGCTGTTTACTCAGCGGCTTACTCATTTCATCTCTTTCTAACCGACTATCCGATGATTTAAGTCAGACCCTATATCTGGGTCATCAGCACTGCAGATTCCCTAACTTTGTTACCGATACCATTCAGTTTAGAGTCTGGAATCCTTTCAGCAGGGGTTCTCAAAATGGAGTCAACAACAAAACAGATTCTCAAGTCTTGGTAATTGAGAAGAGTAGATTGCCACATCTGGACGACTTGCACTGCATATTCCGTAGCACACATTACTGCCAATGCATATAACAATGTGTGGTATACTAACATGACAAAACCATCAGTGTGTAACTTTGCATATTAAGTGAGTCACTGACACTATAGAGACCCATGTCTTGGTCACTGGAAATGCCAATTCATAAATTTGGTTTCCTGGCACCATAGATCCTCAACTCTGGGTCACATGTACTACCACTTCATGAATCTGGGTTGCTAGCACTACAAATTATCTAGTCTGGGTCACTGGATCTGTTCAATCTCATATCTGGTCACTGTTTTTAGAATCTCTAGATTGGGCTACTAGAACTGCAGATTCCAAAGTCTGGGCCATGTTCATTGCAGATTCAAAAGTCAGGTTCACTTGCACTGCTGATTTATAAATCTTTTTTCCTGGCATCACAGTTTTACAAATCTGGATCACAGGCACTACTGATTTCCAAATGTTGGATGCTGGCATTACAAATCCTCCAGTCTACATCACTGGCACAGGAGAATCAATGGACTAGTCCAGTGGTACTGCAAATTACCAGGTGTGGGTTACTGATATTGCAAATTCCCAAATATGAGTCCTTTGTTTGAGCCATTGGCACTACAGAGTCACTAGTCTTGGTCCCAGGTAACGTAGATTCCCAAATTTCAGTCACCGACACTGAAAAATCCCAAATCTCCATCAGTGGCATAGAAATACTTGACTGTGTTATTAACTGCATTTCCCAAGTCTAGGTCATTTTGTTCTATGTAGTATTCCAAGCAATGGCCAGTAGTGTTACATATTTCTGTGGCTGTGCCATTGACAATGAAGAATCCCAAATCTGGTATACTGGTAGTGCAGTTTAGTCTGGGTCACTGACACTGCTATATTCCTGATGTGAAGCATTTGACTAATTCTCCAAGGCTAGGTTGGTAGTACTGCAGATTTCCTAGTCTGGGGTTCTGGGACATTAGCTGTACAATTTCTTAAATCCAGACCACTGGCACTGTGGATTCAGTAATCTGGGCTACTGATATTGCCACTTAAGTAGTCTGGGAGTCTCAGCCAAAGACATTACAGATTCAAGTGGCCTGAGCCTTTGACACTGTGGATTCAATAATTTGGGTCACTAGAATGATGGCTTCATTAGTTTGGACCACTGGTACTGGAGATTTCATAGCTTAGGACAAAGCCACTACACTTTAACAAATATGAGAAAAGAGCTCAGTAGGCCTTCAAAATCATGTCATTTTCAAGCAACAATCATAAGTCTAACAGTTCTAATCTGTCTTGCATCTCACTAACACTAATATCACTTGACTGAACATTTATCTAAAACTTATTACCCAATGGTCATGTAACTGAAGTATTATAACATCAAATAATATATTTAGCATCTGCTCATCTAGATTTTAACCCACTTGATATGGTAATACTTGCATTATTCTATTGTTTGTCATTAATCTAGGCCTTAACTATATTGTAGTGCATGGATCAGAGTTATTGCGTTTCATTATTTGGAAAAAAGACAAACCAGTTAAGCACCAGAGTGGTGCAAGACCCAACCTTAACAAATGTTAAGCACCCCTGCTTACGTTGTTATGGTCAGTTCTCTTGCCAGGCAGTAAAGTTTGCCTGTATTGACCAGTAAATGACAACAGCAGAAAACAATATTTGTTTCTGCCTGCAGTGCATACCAGTAACATCGTCCCTAACATCCTCTAAAAACATAGAAAGTTGCAAGAATAACAGGATATGTGTTTGCATGAATTTTCTGAAGGAAACAAACTCTGCAACTGAAATGTATCTCATTATTTAGTGACTTTAATCTTAAGATGTTTGTTCAAAAACCACAGATTTTTTGAGGAACAGACCAAAAATATATGACAGTATTCTGGATGTTCCGTGAAAATCTAGAGAGTTGAGAGGCATGAAAGCTTAGTGTAAACATAATAAACTGTGCTACACTGTCTTTTTGACAGTGCCATTATGTGGTTTATGGATTTGAAAGTAGGCAAAACAGTTGGCATTTTTCTTTTCCCTGTAACTAGTAGTACATAGAGCAGATAAAGCTCCATGCACTACAAAGAATTATGATAGAGTCTCCAATCATAACCTTGAATTATGTGCTCTTGCCATGGATGCCAAGAATCATCTCTTGAGCTTCATTCGAGGTGAATTTCTTGGCATCCATAGCTTGAGCGTTTAATAAATAGGTTATGATTAGTGATCAAATCATAATCCTCTATTTTATGTCTTTCATGATGTATTTAATCTTGCCTTTTCTCTCTCTCTGTATAACTTTTATCTGAATATAAATCCACATTTACTCCATCTCAGAGTGAAACTGCTCAGCTATCTCACTACACTGAAAACAATGTGTTGACTGCCAGACTCCCATGAAAACTAAAAAAAAATAAAATCTGGCTGTAACTGCATATGACTTAAAGCTGACAAACCTTAGTGAATGCAGTGACTGATTAAAAAACACATGGAAAATATTAAAACATATTTTTGCTGGGATCAAGCCACTCTATTCCCATCATATGGGGGGGGGGGGCTATACCTCCCACGCTCACTACTACCTTTATATGCAAACACAAGTGTTGCAAGCAGAGAAAAGGTGAAAATGAATCCCATAGCTCTCAACCTCTAAAACAAGAATTCTGGACAAAATAAAATATAATGTGGGGTCAAAAGGCCCAAAAATAGGGAAAATGTTTTAAACATTGTTCTTATAAACTTAAAAAGTTGATAGAGTAAAATGTTTTGCATTAACACGTATTTTCTGAAGGGTATGAAGTTTGAAACTCAAACATCTGTCATTATTTAGTGACTTTAATTCTCAATGATTTTTTCAGAAAACCAAAACATTTATTAGGAACAGACCAAAAATATGAAACAAAAACCACACAGAAGCTATCCTTTCAGTCTGAAATAGCATGGCACATTTGCAAACTCTTAAAACTGACAAAACACTTCATGAAATGGAATTCAACAAACATAATACTGAGGGATGCTCCTTAAATGTTTTCACATGTGGACTTTTTTAATGTCATCATTTTCACAGATGGATATTGTGATGTCCCAACTCTGGGCTAGTAATCAAGGAGCCTGAATCCTTACCACAGACACTGGAGAGGGACATTACCTTGGAATACAAATGGATACCCTCAGTTTTCCAGATGTAGACCTCTCTGCATCAAGCACACTTTCCCTTAAGAGCACACAAGGAACACACTGAGCCCAGGGTCTGAGATTCCCTTTCTGTCTCTTCCCAAGTCCCCAATAAAGTTCCTCACTGGCACAGTTTTAGAGTTAAATCCTTATCCAAGTGCGCAGACCACATCCTCCACCACTCTGTCTGTGAAACCAGTGTTTTATGTCCCTGCCCAAGTAGCTGACATACGTACTCTTTGAGATTTAATTTTTTACACACACAAACCTGGGAAAGGGTGGCACAGGTTACCTGCTCAACCAACTTTGCCCAGACAATAAGGTAGATTTACTGCAACCAGTCAGTTACTATAAGGCTCCTAAAAAGGTACCCATTTACCAGACTTTCAGTGCAAATACTATCAAACAGAGCTAATAAACCATACACAGATTCTTAAACTTAAGTCACTGAAACTCACAGATTTAGATAACTGGTTCAAAGGTTCACAGTACATAGGTGATTACTATGACCCCAGGGAGCTTTTTTAAGCCTAGTCATGCTTCCCAAATGTACCTGACAAGTTTTTGCATCATAGGTCTACTTTAATGGGAATATGTAGGCTTGGGCATAGGTAATCAAGCATTTACAAGCTGTCTCCTCAAGACATAGGTGCCAAACCAGGGGTAAATTTCCGATTCCCCAACTACTGGTCCAAATTTAGCTTGAATTTGGTTAACGGAACTGTAGATTCCAAAACATTGATCACTGGAGCGGGAGATTCTCAAACCTGGGTCATTAGAACAAAATAGTCCAAAATCATGGTCACTGACACTGTATATTACCCTAGTCTGACCCTCTGACATTGGTAGATTCCAAAGTCTTAGTAATTGACAGAACAGCTTCACCAGGTGTAGAACACCAACATTGCACTTTCAATATCTGTTATTCTAACAGCATAGGTTAGCAAATTTGGCTTACCTGTAGTATAGATTCTCAAAATTACCCACTGTCAGTGAAGCTCCCCACATTTGTATCACTGACATTATGGAATCCAATTTGTGAGTAACTCAGATGCGCTGTCTGTTATTAGCTGACTAAGTGTTGGAGGAGCAGGCAGGAGTGGGGAGTAGGGTGTGAAGAAGAAATAACGAGGTAGTGATTACAGCTGGTGAGGTGGAAGAAATAATGTGGTAGTGATTACTCACCTGTCTCAGGAGGTAGGGTTAGGTAGGGTTGGGTGTATATGCCAAAGATGCACTCTGCATCTTAGAAATGTTTGTGGAAATGAGAGATCAAACATAGACATTTAACTGCAAGGGTGGGTGCAGAACCTTACAGGATTGTGCTTGTATACATTGCTTATATACCTTTGCTAAAGCGTATTGCATGCCTACCTCCCTGAGTGTAAGTGGGGAAAGTGCTAAGATTAAGGGATGCATGCCTACCCTCTGAGTGCCACAGCAGATCATTACACAACTTCCAATACTAGTCCATTTCCTGATAGAATTACTTGGGCAAAAGGTCTTAGCACTGGGGAATAAATGGGCCAGATGAGTATCTTGGAGGAGACTTGATGGTCAATCAAGGATTAAAGGCAAAAAATATTCCATGTTTTGGTCACTGATACTGCAGAGCCAGTGATACTGTAGAATCTCAAATCTGGATCTTATGCTGAAGGGGAAAACTGGCCACAAATGAGGAGAGAAGACATGAAAGAGAGATATTTGACATTCAAAAATTAAAAAACGAAATGAGCTTAGTTGATTTGGCATACTATGTTATATTGGCACTGCTAAATCTCCAGACTGGGCTGCTGCACTGCTGATTTCCAAATATGAATCAGTAGTACTACAGATGTCCACGTCTGGGTCAATGGCACTACAGATGTGAAAGTCTAAGTCTGGCAGTGCTTATTCAAACATCTGAGGCACTGAAACTGTAGAATACTTAGTGCTGTTAACTGACACTGTATAGTTCCGTGTCCAAGTTAGTGGGTCAGTGGTATGGCATATTTCCTAGGCTGAGGCGCCAACAGTGTAGATCTCCAAATCTTAGTGACTAAAGCTTTCAAATGAATAAAAAAAACAAGGAATCAAGTGACATCCATTGCTTTCTAAGCTGAATTTCTATCACCTGCTTAATTAAATATAAAGTTAGGGAACTGGCTAGTGAGAGGTTGATTTTCATATATATCTGTACTATATTGCGCCTTCTTTACATCTGTATTTAAACCTCCATCCTGTTTGTCATAAGTTGTGTTTCTAGTATTCTTCTTACAGTACTATATTTACGAATTGCTACATCTGCCAAAAAGAATTAACTTTGCCTGAGTCATTGTTCATGAATATTGTTGTTTGCATACTCTTTATTACTTGTCAATAGGAAACACAACACTTGCTTATTTACAGTAAGAATGTATAGTTTAAAGTAATATGCTGATTTCATTATTGTATATTTGCATATCTTAGGTCATGGCTGAAAGTGTTCTCAAGCAGTTAATTTACCCAGCTAACAAACAAATGAATAAATAAACATACCCTTTCATACGCATAACTTTGTGTAAAAGCTATAGGATAGAAGCAGCAATGTTCCCCCTCTTTCTCATGTGTCATACTGTAAAATCCCTGGTCATTGCAGATTTTCTAGACTATAGCAAGTGTTTGTCAGGTCATGGAAACTGGGAATGAGACAAGTGTGTGATGGCCAAATGAGTGATAATGCAAACATCACTCAAGTGCAGTTTCATCATCTGTGCTTGCTCCAAAAAGAAGGCTCTATAACCTTAAAGTGGGATGGCCTGTTGTTATATTATGTAAGCTGCACAGGTGGTAGAGCGTAAAGCCTGCCATATAAGAAGTATGAAGAAGTCGCCCGCCGAAAATATATATCTAACTGTCTATCTCTCTCTATATATTACAAAATCTCGATCAATCTATGTGTATATATATATATATATATATATATATATATATATATATATATACACACGAGTGTGTGTATGTGGGTCTACTTCTAAATTTTGAAGTTTCAAAACTTCAAATTTCTTATGGTCGAGACCATAAGATTGAAATTTTAAAACTTCTAACCGTTTAAAAGGACATCGCGGTGCAGTGCAGAACAGTATACTTACCATTTTCCTCAGAAGACTGAAAGTTCAGAATATGAAAATCAAAATATCTAAAACACGAAATATTAAAAATGGAATTTGACCCCTTTTCTACTAATGTGAGATCTTGGTGTTGGTGTATATAATGAGCAGGGGGTGTGAGGGGTGCAGGGGAGCTTGCCAGTCTTTTGAACTTTAGATCTTCTGATGAACAAATTTTCAGAAACTTGAAATTCATGCATACGAGACTATATGGATTAAGTGTCCGAAAACTTGAACATAAAAAAAAAATCATAAAAATCTACTTTTTTATGTTTATGTAGGGAGACAAGCCCCCTGCACCCCCCAGCCCCTACAAATGATATATGCCAACTCTGAGATCGCACTGGAGTGAAGAAAAGGGTACATTTCCTGATCCTTGCTGTACTGCAATCTCCATGCAAAAGCTTCGAGTTTCAAAAACTCGATCATATGGTCTCAACCATATGAATTTCGATTTTCTGAAAACTCAGTCAACTGACAGGGATCCATACGTGGGTACATATATATATATATATATATATATATATATATATATATATATATATGTGTGTGTGTGTGTGTGTTGTGTGTGTGTGTGTGTGTGTGTGTGTGTGTGTGTGTGTGTGTGTGTGTGTATATATATATATATATATATATATATATATATATGTGTGTGTGTGTGTGTTGTGTTTGTGTGTGTGTGTGTGTGTGTGTGTGTGTGTGTGTATATATATATATATATATATATATATATATATATATATATATATATATATATATATATATATATATATATATATATATATATATATATATATATATATATATATATATATATATATATATATTCGTTACTTGTTTGAATAGTATTTTGAGCACTTCTTTCATTTGAAATGGCATTCAAAAAATGCCCTTCAGCAGACCAACCTAAATTCTTGTTAAATTACAGGTACTGTCCCTAACCCTCTATCTCATCAAGTATTCATCTTTAGTCCATTACCTCCTAGTTGGGTCATTCTGTTTATAGCAGTTCTGGTGATCATAATGTACTGAAATATGCTCAGTTCAAAGTATTATTTACTGCATATGGACTTTTGTTAAAAAAAAACAACAAAGTTTCCACAACTGGTCAATCTGGTGGTGTGGAGGGATAAAGGCTTGAAAATTGCCAAGACAATCTGGGTTTTGTTAGCAGCATCTGACAGACTGTCAGATTAAAATGGACATGCCTATTCTAGGGTGGAAGAGACTGTGCTGGGACACTGTTATGAGCTTTTGCAGAGGTTGGCACTCATAGATATATAGGGCTGGACTGGGGTGCAAAGTGAAGTGAGGAACCTGCGGTCAACTTGCAAGTGGGGATGATCATACACTCACAGTTCCTCTTATAGTCACCCAGCCCATGCAAAAATGGACTTGAGTGCAAAAAATAGGGATTAAGCTGTGATGAAAGGAGGTACTGCCAGCACAGCTAGCTGGAATTTTGTAAATAAATATTTGTCATTTGTGAATATCAAACTAATTTATATAAGATGCTTGTGTTACAAATGTGTATTAGAACTGTATGTCATGTCAAACTGCTCTGTACAGATGTTTGTGTTGAAAAGGTATTTGTAAAGTGCTTGTGCTTAAAATGCATCCACAGTGTGCTCTACTGGAAGAGAACAGAAATGTACATGCACTATCGTAACTGTTTAAATGTATATGTTAAAAGAGGAACCTTGAGGGTTAACCTCAGTCAAGCAAACTTTATAAAAATATCTGAAATTAAATTACTTTCTAGGCTAGGCCATAAAGATGCTTCAATGCAGCTATAGACACAAAGTCTGTACAAAGAGGCTTTCTGTATTGTCTTTGAACTAACTGCTACTTTTGAAGCATGAAGGAATGCAATTGTTTTATGACTTCTAGCAGCTGCCAAAGACCTGAGCAAAAGCCCTTGTCTATGTATTTTTACAGGTAGATTATAAATGCTACCAGCTGTCAGCAATGAAGATTTGCAAGAGAACTAGAAGTCAGATGACCAGAAATTATGTCATTCAGCAAGCTATCGCAGCAGTAATATTTTAGATATTATTTTGAGAAATCTCTTAGTGAGGCAGAGCATTCTGCATTCTGTCTTGGACATGACAACAAGAAGAAGAAGCATTCACTGCATCTTCCTTGCTCTAAGTTATTAGATTACAATAACTCTGTTAGATACAGTTAGGAATATAAAGAAGCTTAGTTTAGATTTTGTTTTTCTTTATTTGTGTGAGCCTGTACTGCAATGTTATTTTAAATTTCTCCTGTTGTTTTGAACTCTGATGTCACTGTGAACATATATTTAGTATTGTCTTCTTTTATTATTTATTATTAAATATATTTAAACTTTCATTGTGGCTAATCTTTGCAGAGATATTTAAGTTTGAGAGTACTTCCATATTTATTTGGTGACACTGTGTGGGCCACTGCTAATAGCCTTGCTCAAACTACCATTTGTATTAGTATTAATATTACACAGTAAGATTGGACACCCTTTATTAAGGGCCCTAAAGTAGCTGATAATGACTGAATCATGGCAGTGGTAACTACCTTATAGTCTGAGCAGAAGAGGGCATAGCTAGTAAACCTGTGCCAGCCTTTTCCAGGTGTGTGTGTGTGTGTCTGTGTAAATCAAACCTCAAAGAGTGTGTGTGTCAGCTACTTGGGTAGGGGCATGAAGCAATGGTTGGACAGAGAGGATGTTGGAGGAGTTGACTTGGGCACTCAGCTGAGATCTTAACTCTATATCTGTGCCAGTCCAGTGGGGAGTCTTATTGAGAATCTGGAGGAAGAGGGAGAAACCAGCCAAGGACTGACTGTAGTCTCTGTGTACTCTTAAGGGAAATTGCACATGATGCAGGGAGCTGCATCTGGAAATACTTTTTGTGTTCTTGTTATCCTGTCAGTGAACATCCCCCACTATTGCCAGTGGTTAGATTGAGGCTCCTTGATTACTGGTTGGCAGTGGTGGGTCGTCACATAGGCCATGAAAAATTCCCACATGGGCTATAATATGACAGCCTCACTTGTCTCATCTGGTCCACAATATGCTTGCAGGTGCAGCCGTTCCAGCCATGACATGGAGTTAGTGAAGTGCTCTAGGTACAGGTGTGGTCTCCAAGACACTCAGTCTCCTGCAAGGAGGTGGGGAACTCTAGAAGCAGAAAATAGGGTGAAGGCCCTTGGACTTTAAGTCAGCAGTGGTGGAATTAAAAAAAAGAGTTGCAAAAAAAAGTTTCCAGAACCTTGTTATGAATAGAGTAATTCTAAAAACTGAAAAGCCTGTTCTAAAGATAAAGTTACTGAAAGTAATATAGGAATAGCTTGACAGTTTAACTGGGTTTAAAATAAAATAAGATTGACTAATTTTCCCATCCATAGATAGTTGTGCACTCCTTCTTTTGCTTGTGTACACAACTAATATTTCCAGTGTTGTTTTCATTCTGAGCTCACCCTGTGGAAGACCAGTGTTCTTCATACCTCTCAGTTGTCCAGATTGCTGCAGAATGTCTATGTTTGGGCCTCATAGTGGTGGTTTGTTCCTCAAAAAATTCACGTTTTTCAGGCAAATCCCTGAGGAATGAAGTCACTATATAATGACACAGATTTGAGTTTCAGGGTTTATATAGCTCAGAAAATGCATGATAAAACAATACCTGTCATTCTATTAACTTTTCAAGTTTATAAGAGTAGTATTTAAAATCTACTCCTATTTTTGGGCCTTAGTCCATCCATTATTTCAGGCTTTGTACGGATTTCTTGCTCTAAGAGGTTTAGAGATATGGAGCTCCTCATCTTCTAAACAACATTTCTGAGGACCACAGCAGACCTGTTTTGCTAGGTCACTATAGTGACTGGTGACACATTTGCTATTGCAGCTTATTCTTCAAAATAGCTGGATTTGACTTTGAAACAGCTCCATTTTTAACCAGCCTTTTTCATGATAAACAATTTACTTTTTGTATAGTTTAGGTTTGTGGTTAACATTGTTGCCTCACAGCAAGAGGTTCTCCCATTCGATTCTCATCTGGAGCGCCTTCTGTGTGGAGTCTGCATGTCCTCCCCGCGGTCGAGTGATGTTAAAGACATGCAGATAGGTATGAACGTGAATGGGTGTGCCTTCTTTGAAGGGTGGGCATCGGGCTGGCAACTCTGCACTGTAAAAATCCACTGCCAATCATAAGCAGACAGGAGTTCCGCTGTGGCGACCCCTAACCGGGAAAAGCCAAAAGTCATTTTAGCTTTTTATTCATCAAAGTCATATAATACCCAGTGATTACCTTTCCTCTTTCCTTAATCAGTGGCTTGGTAATGCTGAATGCAGAAGAATATCTTCAAGACCTTTTATACTTATTAACTGTAACTGCAGTGTGTTTGCGAAGGAAGGAGGCTCACAATGTGAATGTATATAACTCCTTTATACAAATATGTACACATTAAAGGAAATGGGAAAGCATTCCAACTGAATGACAGATTATAGTACAATTACCTTGGAACTGTTAGGAACAGAGAGAGTTTAGACACAGGAGCCACACGGGCACACAACATCTAAATGCCTTGATATTACACAATGCCATTCATAGTGCAAGCTACCAGCACACATATAAAACAAGGTACAAGGGCTACCGCATTGTTATTCCCCTCCATTAACAGTACAAACATTTGTTCTGGGGAAGTTGTGATGTTTATTATAGTAATGATGATGATGATGAAGAAGAAAAAGATGAAATTTTGGGTTTGCAAATAGGTTTGAATACTTGAAGGACAATCAGGAGAACTGGTTAAGGATTTTTAAGTCAACTTTTATTGAACTGACACTGAATCAAACAACATGTATCCAAAATCATTATCTATATCATATTACAATCATGTTCTTATCAAATTAACATATTCACTTTTGTCATAAACTTTTTTTAGTGTTTCAAACTATGGACATTTTTCATCCAAGAAACCTACACAGCTTTCACTGTTTTGCACCATCTAAAGTTCCTCCAATATTATTTTATTCCCTCTTGTGAAGGTAATGGTGCCACACATTCCATTTAAGGGAATTCTTCATATTCCCTCTCTCACACACCTCCTTTCAGTTGCTTTATTCACTTTATAATATTTAGCATGTCTTCCAAAGTCAGTCTAACATTTTATACCAGTTTTCTGGTTATCATTTTTTGGCTGCTAACATAACTACATTTATTGAAGCCGTCTTAAATCCCGATATTCTACCTCTCCAACTCCTGTTTGGCAGCATTATATTTTTAGTAAATTTGATTTGTTCAGCTGGCATTTGCTCTATGGCATTTTGCAATGCAGCTTAAAACTCTTTCAGCTCTGCAAACCATGCTCCCAGGTCACCCTATCTCTTCCTGTGTACCTCCAATGATTATTCTGAACCTGAAAGAAGATCCTTTGCAATATACATGGGGGATACAAATATCTACATATAAGCATGTCCATGCAAATGTCCCAAACATCTTGATTTAGTCAAATATTTTAAAACCCTGCACATATTTCCCCCACTGATGAGAAGTGGTAAAGGTTGTGACACACAGACAGCCTTTATTTCCTGGCTGTTAAGAGGGATTAATGCACAATTTCCTTCTGCTGTTGGACCTGACTAGAAGAAAGAATGGGGGCTCCAGCAGTATGTTTAAGGAATAGATAAACTAGTACCCATTCCCAACAGCCACCATCATGAGTGACTGGTCAAAAAAATATTATCTGATTTGAGGCAAGTTAGCACTTTAGAGGAACAGGTCATGACACATGAAGGAAACACTGAAATGAGGGATAGGAAACTGATAGAGAGTCTGAAAAGATGGTTGATATGGGTGTTAAAAGATACAGATCATAAGTGAAACACTGAAAATAGGAAACTGGCTGTTGTTTAACTTTTTAATTTGCAAAACTGTTTCACAGTTCCTCAGCTTCCATTTGCTTCTTGTGTGACTCTGAAAAGGTAAATTAACCAGACAGTGCCCCTGGGCCAAGTCCGAAAATGGTTCATGTAATCAGTGTTGTAACCTGATTAACAGACACTATAAAAAATGTGCAAATAAGTTTTTCAGTATTCAAAAATGAGCAAGTATTTTTGTGTGACTATTTGAGATTCATGGAAGATGGAGTTTTATGCCATGCTAACAGCTGGCTCTAGTTTTCAGGCAGAGAGAAAAGTAAATTATTGGTATGGAAGGTCATTCTGTAACTTTGCTGTCCTGGAAAAAATAACTTAGAAAAGTTACGATGAGTCAATAGTTAAAGACAGGAAGCATCACAAAGAAACCAATTCATCTTTAGAAATGCTGTGTGTCAGCAGCAGATGGAAGCTTATCAGAATTACAGAGCTACATTTAAGCTTTTTCAGGGAGAGTTTGAGGTTACACAGGTCATACAATCACAGATTGTTAATTTGCTTGGTCTGCAAATAAAAAAATGTGGCTTTTAAGGGACTGAAATACATAATAATTCTGTGTGTGTCTGATTTTAAGACAGAGTGGTTTTTCATGGCACAGATGGCAGTATCAGAGAAGGAATATGTTTCAGGGCTTAGTTCACTGTTCACTTACACAATCTGTTATATACTTACACAGTCTTTTCAACCAGAACTAATCACAACCATCATGCCGCCTCCTGTGACAGACTGGATCTTCTGCTTCACTGTTCTTCTAGGTTACAGAACCACACATTACCTAATAAGAAATCCTTTCTTTCTAGTGTGATTCACTTTATAGACCTTATAGATCACAAAATGGTCAGTAGTCGGGGAGAGTGGACTCTTGGAAGGGCATTATCCTTGGCAGTCTCACATTTGTTGGTTCTTACATTTCTCACTCTTTGGTGGTCACTTTGCACACTACATTGGTACGCTGCAGTACAACCTTGCTGGTGTATGTAGCACCACACTTACAGCTGACCACTGTGATGCAGACTATGTAGGAGATCAAAGTGCTATTTTGTCCATTTCTGCACCAAAGTCAAAGCCTGATCAGCCATCAGATGGCTATAGGGTAGTGAGTTATTTTCCTTGGAATGAATGAACTGGTGTCAGGTACTGCTTTCCATCCTTTTAATGGCCAGTTCATCCTACGTGCATGCCTGGTATCTAAACCTGGGTCATTGGGGCTGATTGTCAGAACTCTATCTCTCTTTCTCTCTATAATGGAAACATCACTGATTTGCTGCACAGTTTCTTTCTATGATCTATGACCTAAGATTATATCTGTGTATGATGTAAACCTTCTTTTCTAATAATCTATTGAAAAATACATACTCAAGAATTCTTTTGTTGTAAAAGATTAACAGCGATCACTTTAGTGTTTTCAGAAGTATTTATTCATTCTTTTATTTCTGAAATGTGTAACCGTATGGAAAGCAAACCATACACATTTACAGGCAACATGTGTCTGGCACCTATGTTATAGACCTGACCTGGTCTCAGTACTTTTGCAATGATAACCTGGAAGTGTTAGAATTGTTTCTTAAAGGAGAATCTAAGCTAAACACTTGGTGCTTTAAAGCTGCACCGCACTGAATGCACTGTTAATGTACCAATTTGAAAAGCACACACCAGGAGTTATATGTCACTGGATTATTAATTCATTACTGGAAAACTTCCGCGGTGGTGCAGCGGTAGCATTGTTGCCTCACAGCAAGAGGTTCTCCCATTCGATTCTCAGCTTGGGTTGGGAGTGCCTTCTGTGTGGAGTCTGCATGTCCTCCCCGTGGTCGAGTGGGCGTTCGAAAGACATGCGTTGAATGGGCGTGCCTTCATTGAAGGTTGGGAGTCAGGCTGGCAACTCGACACCATAAAAAGCCAACTGCCAATCATTAGCAGACCGGAGTCCCGTTGTGGCGACCCCTAACTGGGAAAAGCCGAAAGACAAACAGCAACAACTGGACAAACTGTTTTCTCTAATGGTACCATGACATTAATGGTTAAAGCAAATGTTACTAGCAGTACAACTCACTGCTGCTGACCTAGCTTCCCAGCTATAACCAAATTACGTGTTTGAGTCCAGAAAACAGCAACATTTATTTTATGCATTCAGTTGTACAGGAATTTAGTATAATCTCTACACATATTTGCTGCCACTGTTTTATTATGAACTAAAATGTGCTTCAGTTTTCTTCCAATATAGTAGTGCCATGTAAAATAATAAGGTAGAATCCTTCATAGCATTTCACCAGTAAGACTGGGCATGCCTGGCAGCTGCTTCTCTTCTCTCTCTCTCTCTCTCTCCATCTCCATATACATATACATGTACACATACACACACACACACATATATATATATATATATATAAATATATATATATATGTATATATATATATATATATATATATATATATATATATATATATATATATATATATATATATATATATATATATATATATATATACACACACACACAGACAGTCCTCGGTTTAAGGGTGAGATACGTTTTTTAGACTGTCCTTAAGTCAAATTTGTATGCAAGTCAAAACACATACATATGGTTCTTAATGTTTGCCTCAGTCTAGTATTTATTTTACTTTTCCTTGCATATAAAACACTTTAGAAACACACTTCCAAACAAAAAAATCTTAAATATAATACTGTATACTGTAGCTATGCTTCCTTACTTCCTATGAGCTATGTCTCCTTGCTTCCAATCAACAAAGCTGGTTTAAGACATCTTGTTATTAAATGCAGTGTTTATGAGGGCTTCTTACACTTACACACACACAAATGCACATGCACATGTGCGTGCGAGCGCGCACACAGACACACACACACACACACAATACATACCTCTCAACTGTACAGATTCTTGCCTCATATTTTTGGTCCATTTTTCATAAAATTGTGGTTGTTTAGCAAAAGTCTCTCAATTGTACAGTTTTTCGCAGAATGTCCAGATTTTGGTTCATATTTTTGGTCTGTGCCTCATAAAAATCTGTGTTTTTCTGACAAATTACTGGGATGATCTGAGGACTGAAGTCACTAAATAATGACATACATTTGAGTTTCAGATTTCAAACCCTACAGAGAATTGATGTTAAAACAAATCCTGTTACTCTAGCAACTTTCTAAGCTTATAAGAGTAATATTTAAAATATGTCCATATTTTTGGGCCTTAGTTCCCCCATTTTGTTAGTCTTTCTCCAGATTTCTTGCTCTGAGAGGTTGACAGGTATGTTAAAGACCGTAGTTAGAAAATAATGACAGACATTTGAGTTTCAGAATTCATACCCTTCAGAAAATTCATGCTAATGCAAAACCTGTTATTCCAACAACTTTCTAAGTTTGTAAGAGCAATATTTATTCAAATTGCCCCTCTTTTTGGGCATTTGTCTCACTTTTATTTATGGCTTTGTCCAGATTTCTTGCTCTAAGATCTTTAGAGGTATTATACAGACACACACACACAGACACACACACACACATACACACACACACACACACACACACACACACACACACACACACACACACACACACACACACACACACAAAAGTCACTTCTTCATTCATGCCTGCATTCACTTACACATCACTCTCACTCTCTCTGGATCTCACACACACAGTCATTTCTGTATTTCATACCTGCATTCACTCACATATCTCCCGATCTCACACACACACGCACGCACACAGTCACTTCTTCATTCCTACCTGCTGTGAAGCCCCTGCACTGGCCCAGTAGTCAAGGAGCATCAATCCTCACCACTTTCACCAGTGAGGGACGTACACATTGGGAGAATTACAAGTACACACACAGTAATGTACAATTTCTCTTAAGAGCACACAGAGATCACAGTCAGTCTGAGGCTAGTTTCTCCCTCTTTCTCCAGATCCCCAATAAGACTCTCCACTGCACAGCTATAGGGTTAAGATCTCAGCTGAGTGGTCACGCCAAGACCTCCAGCACCCTCTCTGTCCAACCAGTGCTTCGTGTCACTGCCCAAGTAACTCAGACACACACACACACATACACACTTTGAGATTTGATTTATATGCACACACACACACACACACACACACACACACACACACACACACACACACACACACACACACACACACACACACACCTGGAGAAGGCTGGCACAGGTTTACTAGCTATGCCCCCTTCTGGACAGACTAAAAGGTTATCACTGCCCCTAATCCCTACTTATCAGCTGCTTAAAGACTCTTACAAAGGGTGACTAGTCTTACTATGTAATGTTACAATTATCCAAATGGTAATTGTGAGGATATTTAGGAGTCACCTGTACAGTGTCACCAAATACATATGCAAGTATTCTAGGAGCTTAAATATGTCTCACAAATATCAGCCACAAAGATAAGTCTAAATATATTTAATAATAATAAATAAAAGAACAATACAATACTCCAACAACACAGTAACTGCAGCATTCAGAATCACATGAAATATTTTAAGACAACATTGCAGGACAGTCTTAAATAAATACAAATAACATCTAAACTAATCTTTACTATATTCCTATCTATATCTAAAAGAAATTATTGTACCCTAGATGTACTTACAGAGCAAGGAAGATGCAAAACTGATGAATCATGAGTGTTTCTAGGTCCAAGACAAGATACACAATGCCTAGTCTCTCTATCTGAGAGAGTTCTTAAATTAATATCACATATTACTACTGGATTAGCCTGGATGACATCACTCTTTGTCACCTGCCTTCAGTTCCCAGGCTAACAAAAACCTAACAAAATGTAACATTTCTATGTGAAAAATACATATCTCTTAGATGTTTGCTGAGAAATGGAAATTGTAAAACAATTAAACACTTTTAAATTTGAATCCTAGTAATTATTTATTTTTCAAGACAATAGGAAAACCTCTAGCTCTAGACATTGTATCTGCTTACTGACAGATACTACAATCATAAAGCACTTTGCTTTTCAACTTATTTTCTTGAAGTTTTGCAAGTTAACTCTGGATGTTTCAACTTTTACTATTAAAACCTACATTTGCACAGGTATATAGTTTATATACATTTCTTTCTTCATATGCTTGCAACCCTAGGCTCCACCTAATTAACTTGGCATTTTGGTGGCTGGCTCAATATAGCCATGTTAAGGGATTGTGGTCTGTAACTACTGATTTCCTTCCATACAGATAAGACTAAAGTTTCTGCAGTGCCCATACTATGGCTAGGCATTCCTTTTCTACAGCTGCATAGCATTCCTCCCTGGGTTGGAGCCTATGACTGAGATAAACCACTGGGTGCTCTTCTCCCTCTGAAGAAACCTGGCTAAGTACAGCACCCACCCCATGGTTTGAAGCATCCACCTGCACAACAGATTTTTTGCTGTAATCTGGACTGGCTAACACAGGGGGTTCTCCCAAAGCTCATTTAAGCTTCTGAAATGCCTGCTCACATGCTGGGGTCCACATTTCCTTATCTGGTCTGTTTTTCCTTGTCAGGTCTGTGAGGGGAGCAGCTAAGGTACTATAACTGGGGGCATACCTTCTGTCGTACCCTGCTGTTCCTAAAAATACCCTCACCTGCATTTTGGTAACAGGGGCAGGCCATGACTGAATGGCTTGCACTTTGGCAGGTTCTGGCCTGATCTTACTACTCCCCACTCTATGTCCCAGGTAGGAGAACTCTGCCATACCCACTTGACACTTGATGGGCTTAGTGGTCAACCATGCCCTCTGTAGTCTGTCTAGCACCTCCCTGACATGCTGAAGATGTTCTTGTCAGGAATGGCTGTAGATGGCAATATCATCTAGGTAAGCAAGGGCACAATCTTCTTTTCCTGCTAGGATATGATCTACTAGCTTCTGAAAAGTCACTGGGGCATTTTTCATCCCAAAAGGGCATCTTCATGAACTCATACAAGCCAAAAGGAGTTCCAAAGCGTGACCTCTCTCTAGCACTGGGAGTCAAGGGCACTTGCCAGTAATAGTGGTAAGATACTTAGCCCCACCCAGCTGCTCTAGGGCTTCATCTGCCCTAGGCATGGGGTAACCATCTGACTCTGTGTGACTATTTAATTTCCTGGAATCTACACAGAACCTGTTGCTGACATCCTTCTTTTGTACCAGCACCACTGGGGAGGCCCAGGAACTGCTGGACTCCTGAATTACCCCTAGTGCCAACATTTTCTGTATCTCCTCCCTCAGAGTCTGACTCTCTCAGGCACCCTATAAGGGGCCTGCTTAATAGGCCTTTAGGGTCCTGTGTCCACATGGTGCTGCACCAGGTGGGTGCACCCTGGTTTCCCAATGAACATGCCACCAAACTCCTGTAACACTGCTGGGATTTCTTGAATCTGGGTAAGGGATAATTGCTCGGGCATTGTTGCCCTTTCCACTGAGATGTCAGTCTGAGCCTCACTGAGGAGATCAGTCACCAGATCTCCCTCAGACTCCTCTTGTCATCCACTGTGAATACTTAGCACAAGGACCTCCATATCATGTTAAGGCTTCATCATGTTAACATGGTACAATTTGTGCCCCTGCCTCCTGACTAGCAATTCTACCATGTAGTTAATGTCACTGACCTTCCTTACCACCTGGTAGGGTCCCTCCCAAGCTGCCTGCAGCTTGTTGTGTCTGACAGGAATTAGAACCATTACCTGCTGCCTACAGCATATTCTCTAGCTGGAGCATTCCTGTCATACCAGACCTTTTTTCTGTTGTTGTACTTCTGCCAGGTTCTCCTGGGCCAAGCCCATGAGTTCCCTGAGCCTTGTCATGAGGTTTAGGACATATGCCACAACAGACTCCTTGTGAGATTCACACTTACCCTCCCACTCATCTCAAATCAAATCTAGAGGTCCCTCACTCTATGCCCATACAGAAACTCAAAGGGTGAAAAACCTGTGAATTCCTGGGGAACCTCTCTGTATGCAAATAACAGATGGAGCAAATATTTGTCCCACTCCCTCTTAAACTGGTCTGCAAATGCCCACGACATTATCTTGAGTGTAGAGTTTAACTTCTCAACAAGACCATTAGTCTGGGGATGGTAGGGGGTGGTATTTAGGTGCTTCACCTCACAGTGCTTCCACGGACAAGCCAGCAGGTCTGACATGAAATTAGCACCTCTGTCAGTATTTTGTTTGGGAAACCTGTCCTGCTGAAAATCTCTAACAAAACATTTGTCACCTTTTCTGCCTCAGTGCTACTGCCTGAGGGTATCTGGTAGCATAATCTACTACCACTAGGATATACTTTTTCCCTGTGGAACCTGGGGTACTCAGAGGCCCCACAATATTCATAGCTACCTTCTAAAATGGTTTCTCAATCACAGGCAAAGGCATCAAAGGAGCTTTCACCTTGTCTCCTGCCTTGCCTAACTTTTGGCACTGCTCACAGGTCCTGCAGTATGCAGTTACATCTCTGTAAACCCTAGGGCAATAGAAGTTCTGCATAATACATCTCTTTGTATGTTTTATGCCCATGTGACCTGCAAAAGGATATCATGGGCTATGGCTAGAAGTGTCAGATGGTAGTCTCTCTGCACTACCGACTGCTGTATTCTTTCACCCTCTAGCCCTCCTTCAGTGGTCCACTGTCTATACGGTAACTATTTGTCTAAGTATACAGATTCCCACTTTCCTTGAAAATCAGGTGCCTCACTAGCTACCTCCCTCAGGCCTAGGGTCTGAGAGCTGAGCCTGTCTCAACTATCTCTTTGTAATCCTTTCCAACTCCCCTTCCACAGGAAGTCTGGTATCCTCTGACAACTGTGCCTTACTGTCAGCTTGGGTATTACTACTTCTTGCCTGTGCCCTTGCAGTCACTCTGTCAAAGGGAACATCAGTACCCACAAGTAGCTGTGGCTCACCTTCAGTCTCACTGCTATATGGTAGCTCCCTCCCTGAAGTAACCACCTCACCAGTCCTGGCTGCAAGTGTGTGGTCTGTCTGGGTCTCCAGCAGGCTACCAGACCCACATGCTTGTCTCCAAGCCTGACTGCATGTAACTGCATGCACACACGATACTGCATTATAAAAATCATTCCCTAGCAGGACTTCTGCAGGGATATCCTCAAACACACCTCCTTGCTGGCTTCCTTTTCCACTCTCCCAGTCAAGATGAACCCTAGCCAAAGGTATTTAGAATGGGGTCCCTCCTAAAGCTCTGACTGGAGTAGACTGCCCAAGCAAGTAGTGCTCCTCTGTAATCACTGCAGGCTTCACAAAGGTTAGGTCAGAGGCTGTGTCTCTCTTAGCCATGGCCTCTTTCCCATTCACTAAGATAGGATATAATTTTTTGTGGTAGTTTGGTACCCTTGTTGTCTCAAGACAACTTAATGTTGGCATTTTGTCATTCCCACCTTTTGCTCCCCACCTTGCCTCCATGGATATCTACATATTACATGGCCCCACTTGTTGCAGTTAAAACATTTAACCCTTGGTCCTGCATGTGTACCTGGACTTGTGGCTTCGCCTGCTACTGGCAGACTCTGTTAGGGCAGCCTGGGATGCCCATCATGGGTTCCCTTCGACCCATCGAGCAGCACTGGGTGTCCATTTCCTGTGCATTGATGCCCTCAGTTAAAGTGCTAAGAACTTTTTCCCTCACCAAAAGGTCTGCCAGCCCTTCAAAAGTGGCGACCTGACATCCACTCACCCACCTATGAAAATAAGAGCTTAGTTCAGCAACATATTCACACACACTTTCATCTGCCTTGCGTTTGTGCTCACAATTTTTTTCCTATAAGCTTCAGGTGTTAACTTAAAGCATTCTAACAAACACATTTTGACTGTATTATAATTTGTACAAACAGTATCAGACAGTTTAGAAATTGCAGTTACAACTTTACCATAGAGTAAGGGGGTCAGGAACCATACCTAGAGCACCTGGACAACATTATACTGTTTACAAACCCTTTCAAACATATGAATAAAACTATCAAAATGATCCCCCTCTGTAAATTGTGGAAGAAATTTACTGACATTTGTTTATTCTGGGGTTCGGTTACACCCTTCTCCATTACCTCCATGACTCTGGCGAAGAGTCAGCATCTCCTTTTCTTGTTGCCTCTGCCTCTTATTCTCTTCAGCCTGCAGATGTCGCAGTTTCTCATTTTCCACAGCTTCCAGATTTCTCAGTCTCTCTGCTGCTTCTATTTCCAAATGCTTGGCCTCCAACTCAAGTCTCTTTAACTCCAAACAGATTTTTAAGTCCTCTGTGGAAAGGTTGAGCTGTCCATTTTCTGAGAGCTGTGCATCTCTAGGCCAGTCTTATTGTCCTCCTGGTTGCTATTCTGTGATGCAGCTGTGACTAAAGCTGCAATCATGTCTGCTTTAGTCAGGTTGGCATGCACCAGCCCTTTAGCCTGGCACATCTCAGCCAACTGGCTCCTTGTCAGCTTGCCATACTCCTCTACTGACATGCTTGCCTGCTGTCCATGACTAAGCTAACAAAAACTTGTGATATGAACTCTGAATATTCACTGCGCGGCTGATTGAGAATACAAATACCTTCAGTGACCACTGTACACAGGCTATAGGAATTCAACATCCACACCACTACAAACCAATTAATATGTGATGTGGCTATCTCACCACTATCAACCAATTAATGTGCGATGTGGATATCCCACCACTGCCAAACAATTAATATGTGACATCCCTCACTGGCCCAGTAATCAAGGAGCCCCAATCCTCACCAATAGCACCAGTGAGGGTTGTACACATTGGGAGGATTACAAGTATACACACAGTAAAGTACAATTTCCCTTAAGAAAACACAGAGATCACAGTCAGTCTGGGGCTGGTTTCTCCCTCTTTCTCCAGATCCCCAGTAAGACTTCCCACTGGCACAACTATAGGGTTAAGATCTCAGCTGAGGGGTCAAGCCAAGACCTCCATCACCCTCTCTGTCCAACCAGTGCTTCCTGTCCCTGCTCAAGTAGCTGACACACACACACATACACACACACACACACACACACACACACACACACACACACACACACACACACACACACACACACTTTGAGATTTGATTTATATACAATCACACACATACACATGGGGAAGGCTGGCACAGGTTTGCTAGCTATGCCCCCTTCTGCTCAGACTATAAGGTAGTTATCACTGCCAGCAACCCCTACTTATTAGCTACTTAAAGGCCCTTACAAAGGGTGACCAATCCTACTGTGTAATGTTACTATTATCCAAATGGTAAGTCTGACCAAGACCAAGGCTATTTAGGAGTGGCCTGTACAGGGTCACCAAATACATGTGCAACTACTCTAAAAGCTTAAATATGTCTCACACATATCAGCCATTTTTACATTTGAAACCTAGTAATCATTTCTGTTTCATGACAATAGCAAAACCTCTAGCTCTAGACATTGTGTCTGCTTACTGAGTGATAGCACAATCGTAAAACACTTTACCTTTAAATTTATTTTCTTGAAGTTTTGCAAGTTAACTCTGTATGTTCCAGCTTCTTCTATGAAAACATACATTTTCACAAGTATATAGTTTATATACATTTCTGTTCTTTTCCAGTAGGGTACACTGTGGTTACATTCTTGAAGCTGAGCACATAACTTACACTTCTGCAGCAGTAGTTTAGTATACACATAGCACATAGTTCTCTTACATTTGTAAGACAAGCATATGAATCATATTAATATTCACAAATGACACACGACTATCCACAAAATTGCAGATAGCTGGGCTGGCAGTGTCACACCTGCATTCACTCACACATCGCTCTCACTCTTCCGCTCTCTCATACACAGTCACTTCCTCATTCATATCTGCATTCACTCACACATCGCTCTCACTATTCCACTCTCTCTCACACACACACACACACACACACACACACACACACACACACACACATTTGGGCAGCTTTGACAATTTTATTTTTTTACATTCTTTCCGACATTACGGCAGCCTGTTCATATCTATGGGTTGTCTGCATGTCGGATGTCTGTAATATAGGGGTTCCCTGTAGAAGGTGAAGAGTATGTTTGGTCAACATCTTTCTAGTCAACCACTTATGATCAACTAAGCAGTTGGTCGACAGGTGTGTGAGATCATACAATTGCTATGGCTGAGGGATATGCCCTTACCCCATGTCTGTGTGATCTCAAAGTTAGTATATATAATATGCAGGGGGGTGGGGGCTGCAGGAGGGATTTACCCCCCTGCAAAAAATGATGTTTTTATTTGTTTTTTGTAGTTTAAAGTTTTGCATGCACTGAGACTGTTTCATGGGGAATGCATAATGGCATGTCAGTGCAAGCATTTTTAACATTTTGACAGTTGACATTTTGCCAGTTGACATTTAGTGTATTCAGTTTTTCTAATATACATTATCTATATGTCTATCTACACATACAGCATTATTTTTATATTTTCTAACCAGGTAAGGATACCTGAATATATACAAATATATATATATATATATATATATATATATATATATATATATATATATATATATACACATACTATAGATAATCTGTCTCTCTATCCATCAATCTATCTAATTTCTGTCTATCTAATATACATTATCTATCTGTCTATATATGCATACAGCATTATTTTTATATTTTTTAACCAGGTAGAGAGATGGTCTGGGGATGTTTTTCAACCATGACTCAGAGAAGAGGTATAATTCTGACAGTTTCAACCAATATTACAAAAAGTTAACATGTTACATCTTCACATATGCCTTGAGTTCTTTGCTCAAGAATTCTGGATAAAGCCAAAAAATAATGGAGGGACAAAGTGACAAAATCAGGGACAAATTTTAAATATTACTCTATTTCACTTTAAAAGTTATTTGCATCAACACATATTTACTGAACAATAGGACGTAAGAAACTCTAATGACTGCTGTTACTGACTGACTACAGTCCTCAGTAATCTACCAGAAAATTAAAACTTTTATAAAGGACAAGGCAAAATAAAGACTATTCTTCAGCAAAAAAGGGCAGTTGAGAGCTATGCATATTCACCTGGGGCAATGGACATAGCAAAACCACATTACAAGTTTCAGGGCAAGCTTATTATTAGAAAAAGCAGCAATAATTTAAAACCTACAATACAATCATGATTCCATGTGAATGCAGTTAACAGTATATCATTAGGTGGCAATAAGAGAGGAGCAGGCAGTGGAGACAAAGATTTGTTTATTAATTCTTAGGGCAATGAATGCATTTATGAAAAATGCAAAAGATATATAATATGAATTATATCAAAGCCAACATTATCTAAGTGGCAGTAGGAGGTATAAACAAGTCAAGGTGTTCTAGAAGATCGACTTTAAACTTAGCCACATTTTGCTCATTACTGATTTGCTGTGGCAACTGGCTTCAAATTGCAGGAGCAAGACATTTTACTAAACACCTTTTCACTTGCCACTAATCCAAGGATGGGCCTTCTTACAATAATGATTACTTGATTCTGGGATCTTAGAGGGTAATGCTGAGCAGAGGTTTTTAACCTGTGCTCCAGTAATAGTTAATACAACACGTAGAAGAGTTTAAAAATAAGTATAGCTAATAACAGTACCACTTGCACTGTGAGACGGCACCATTCCCTGTTTATTTTTACTGATAGTCAGTTGTCCTCTTGAGGTTTAGTCAGACAAGCAAAGCTGCAGATTGTGTTAACCATGTTTGTAAAAGACCAGTATTCAGAGTTGGATTTTTTGTATTGTGGCCGGGAGAGGATACTGTAGTCTGCACATCAGCAACTTAATTTTCTTATACATAGAAACTGTGCTCTATCAGCTTTCATATGCTTTTTTATGCACATCACTATCTGAAACTAAGTTTTGTTTTTGTATGTCACACCACGATATATTTTCTTTAATTAAAATTAAGAGATTGGATCTGTAAGCTCCTTGCATTTTTTTATGTTTTGCATGGTTGTTGATTCATACCATATTCTGCCATCAGCAGGTAGTACTGGTAGCATTCACAGCAAGTATGCAAAATCATGCATTTGAAAGTGGAGGGCATTGTGGACCTCAGCAGTGATGAGGTTTGCTCACCTCCTCCACACTGAGAAGGTTGGTTACATCAAACAAAAATACATTCATTGCCAGGATGAAACAAAGGACTCAAAGCACATTCATGGCTGCCTGAATGACAGCACTCTGAAATAGCTCTCATTTCAGGTACAAGGGTTTTTTACATGGCTAGGCTTGTAAAGGCCCTAGGGCCATTAGCCTAGTAACCTCCTATGAACCTATTAGCTGTGGGTGAAATCCCAAAAGCAGGAGAATACATGAGCACTGTTTGAGTGAGGGAAGGCTTAGTGGTCAGCAGAAATGGGGGCAAAAAAACATGATAAAACAAAACTAATAAAATGTATGGGTTCAGTAACAAAGAGAAGTCATGATGAATCCTCTAAATATAATCACAGATGTAAAAAAATCATCAGACCTAAGTAATTAAAGAAATTACTAAGCACAGCTAAAATTACAGTATAGTAGCATTTGCAGTCATATAAACTTTTTTTTGGCTTCTTCCATTAGGGGTCACCACAGAAGATCACCAGTCCTCTGATTGACAGTGGGGTTTTTACGGTATGAAGTTGCCAGCCTGGTGCCTAGCCTTCACAGAAGACAGATATACACACACACCTACTGCATGTCTTTAAAACTCACTTGACTGCAGGGAGGACATGCAGACACCGCAAAGAAGGTGCTCCGGCAGAGAATTGAACCAAAGAACCTCTTGCTGTGAGGCGACAATGCTAACTGCTGCACCACTGCAGCCATATATGCAGTCATAGAAACTAAGTTTATAAAATGCATATTGAGGTTGCAGAAGTCACATTCAAAGGCCTTGAGCTTTGCCACAAGGGTTCAGAAGCCATCTGAGATCAAATGACACAATTTAGGTAATTTAATGTTAACTGTTTGAAGGCCTACAGATGAAGTATCAAGTATTCTTTTATGAGTCTGTCCTATTAGAACTTGTCATTTACTCATCAAAATTTGTATCACTGGTGTAAAGACATCTATTTTAAGAAATGAGGGAAAAGTCAAATACAAAATTGCAACTATACATACCGAGTCCTAATATGATTCTCCATCATTTTTGATGCTATATTTTTCAGGATTTTACGATGGTGATTATTTGCATTTTGGCAGCATATAATTCACAATCATTGTTTGGAAAATAATGACGACTTTTATACTTGCTGATGTGTGTCCATAATGCTGCCTTCTTATTGCAACCTCTTCGGTATTGTGGGTTTTACGTTGTTATTACCATACACGGGCAGAGCTGAGCTGCTGTAATATGACTTGTAGCATTTCATTCATGTGTAACAGTTGTAGAATGTGATATCTCTAGCTGTTGTATTATGGCCTCCTGTGCTATTACATTTATACATAATAGGTGTAAGATATGACACCTCTGGCTGCTTGCATACATCCTTAGATTTCTGAGCACTTCCTGAAAATATCAAACTAAAAATCTTAAGGCACACAAATACAAATGCCCAATGAGGTAGTATACAGACAGGTAAACAGCAGATAGGATACCGCGCACTCATATTTTTAGTAAATGAGCATAAAAAGAGTGACATGCTAGTTTGCTGTGATGTGCTATACATAAGGTGGTGTAGAACAAATAAAATAAGGAAATATTGGCAGTATACTGAGTTAGGAAGAAATATGGTAGAATTTTAGAAAAGTGAGGTGATGCATGTCCTTGTGGGAAAATCAGGCAGATAGATGGAAATGGAGAGGGTAGAAAAGTATTTTAGAAAGGGTATTTTCACATTTAGGATGGAAGAAGTTTGATACACTAATAATTGCTGGCAAGGGAAAGAGAAAAAGAGTGTGCAAAGCTTCCTGTAGCCCCATAGCCCTTACCTTATTATAATCATCTCTGAGGCCACATAATCAATATGTTAGAGCAAATGCCCTGAATATCGCTGTTTTGGCCTTTTCTGCATCTTTATGTTTTCCTGAGCTGTTATTTCTGCATTTTTACAATTAAGCTATTGATTTTTTTTATATAGCTTGTTCATTTAACTTCTCTAATTCTTTTGTTGTTTGATTACTTGATTAATTATTTAATTGAAGTAGATATAAATGGAGTTTGCTTACAGGCATTATTTGTTTTGAAAAAGTCCTGTATTGTGGTGGACGAAAGTGCTTAACCTACTGAGTCCGTTTTGTTGTTTTTAATAAATCACAGTTTTATATCCCCGTCTTTTCATTGGAATTCTCATTCTGGTTCCTCGAGTTGTTTTTTACTATAATCTTTAATCCTAAATTAAATGTATGCGAATGCATAAAACAGAGGATAAAGTCATTAGGAAAAGAAGCAGTGTGTTAGGCAATTTTGCCTGGAAATCGATATATATAAAAACACGAGAAAAGATCATTTAAAAGTTTTTTGCACTTTTAAGCTGAGGTGGAAAGGAGACAATAGAAACCCGGTAAAGCATTTTTTTCTGTTGTTTCAGAAAGTGAATGGTTTTCGGGGCATTAGTCAAATATAAACTGTGTACTCTGTTTTTATTGCAAGTTAAGGTATAGGCTGCTACATCTGAGGATTAGAGTAACTATAATTTATAAGGGGCACAAAGGGATATGCTAGTTAAAGTAACAGTTTTGAATATTCATATAGAAAGGTGAGGTAACTTCTCTGCAATAAGACATGGTTTAAGATTTAGCAGCAGACAAGTGAAACTAATTTTAAGCCAAGAGAACTGTGAAATAAGTGGTTTATAGGAAAAAATGTATGAACAGTTGTCATTAGGGTTTCACTTCATGTGCTCGTTCTTATGTTTAGATAAGAGGTATATTTTCCAGTTAATGTTTCATTTCATTCACATTGTGGGGAGAGCACATTATTAATGTTTTATAGCTTTCAAAGCTTTTTTAGTATTTAATGGTTTGTTTGTTTTATATATATATGTATATATATATATATATATATATATATATATATATATATATATATTGTACCTTTAAAATAAAAACACGTTACTGTTATTTTCAGTAAATGTCATTGGATCTATAACATCAGTGTAAGCTACCACACGCTAAGGTAGTTGGGACTTTAGTTTAAGATGTCGGTCAACAGATTTCAGAAGTGTAACACCCCATGATAGTGCATGTAAGGCTATGACAGGCTTTTGAACCTTATTCTGCAGTTTTAGGTTTGAGTCTCTCACTTTCTGCTAGTGAACTGTATGAATATAAGCAAAGTAATTAACAATATATACTTTTTGCATTACTTCTGAATATAGGCATTTGTGTCTACTGAACTGTTTTAGTTAAAAAAAGAAATTAATGAAATAAAGTTATGTGCTTGTATTTTACATTGCTTAACATTTACTTTGCATAGGAGGAGAAGAAACAGATTGCATTCAGCACTTTAGTAGTCAAATTACAAATACTAGAGAAAGTATTTCACCAAATCTGGAAGCATGGACAAAATGTACATGAAATATTGGGACCCACTAGAGTGAGTCTCAGAACATAGAGATTAACTGTCTGAAAAAAATGGACTTACATATACTAAGTCAGAGATGGGCATTTCCCAGAATATTCCCTTTCTCTAAAGTATGGTGATCTTGGAGTTGTTATATATCGAATGGGGGGGGGTTGGGCCCATATCTGGGAGATGAAGGGGGCTTTCCTCCTGCAAAAAGGAAGCTTAAATGAGAAGAATGATGTCTGGGGAGAAAAACTTTGGAAAAATTACATAAAGATCATGATAAATAATGGTATACATGCAACCGACAAATGTACAACATTTAAATAGAATATCATTAATTAATAGCAGCATCATGTAAAGAGCTATTAAACATATTTAGAAATGAACTTGCTAGAAGGAGAGAAAAGGAGAAAAAGGGAAGATTAGTATTAAGCAGTGAGAGAGAGATTGTTTTAAGACAGGTAGAAGTAGGGAGAGGTAGAAAAGGAGGAGATTTTGGACCAATACCTAAGGATATAGTTCTTGGAAAGAAAAGGAGAAAGTAAAGGTCAGGACATTTATCATCCAGGAGGAGTGCATGTACAGAGCCAGGTATTCTCTTGTTTGTGCTTTAAAAGAGTTGGTGTTACTGTATTTCTTAAAGTGAGAGGAAATTTTGGCCAGGAAGGAGGAGAACAAAGTCACCAGTTGAGTTGTTAGCTTTTGAAGCAGTTAGTAACATTCTGTCGGTGGCTATCAGATGTCTACTTCTGTTATAAAGTTGGGGGACATTTTTCAAACTAGGGCATTTGATTGAATAATAGATGAGTTTATGAAAAGTGACTATATGGGAAAGTGCAAGGCAATTCCTTAATGCTAACTGCTGAATCTTTTTCAAGATTAGACAACGATGTGTGCTATAATGATAACTGGCTGCAAATGTTGCCACCTTATTATAACACTGTTCCAAGACCAAGAGTTGCGTGGACTGTAGGGTAATCAAGATAGGAACAGCATAAAGTAGTGTAAGGATGAGGGGAGTGAGCAATACTTTTTCCTTTCATTATCTGTGCGGTATTGTTTGCTCCATAGAAAGCACCTGGCTTTTGGTACAGTGTTTTTTACTGCTTGCTTTATGTGATGATCAATTTTTTTAGCATTCAGGAAATGCATGTTTTTTAACACCTTTATTGAATTATCACTTGTGACATAGGCAATCTTACATTGATAAAAAAGTAGTCAAATCATATTGAAAAATTCACATTTACAAACATTATACATTATATGTGTTGTTCTATACTATATAATCAAAGCAACATTAGATAAACCGGTCAATTCTTGTCTTCTCTTAAACTTTATTCCTCCCCCAAAGGATTTTTCTGCATGCATTGTTCCCACAATTTCCTGTTTCTATGTAGTTTACTCCTACCCTTTTCTAAAT
Organism: Protopterus annectens; assembly: GCF_019279795.1. NCBI lineage: Eukaryota > Metazoa > Chordata > Ceratodontiformes > Protopteridae > Protopterus > Protopterus annectens. The sequence goes on from NC_056749.1 coordinate 753,550,931, forward strand.
ATCTCACTTCCTTATCTTTTATCTCTGTTACAATATTCACTACTTCAAGTACAGCTGGTTTAAACTTTGACATACATTTTCTAGTAATTGCTTTTTTGGCAGCCACCAGAATTAAAATTAGGCCTTACTATGTCTGGGCAATTCAGATACTGTATTTTACCTCAAAAAATAATTTCCTTAGTTACACTTATTTGCTTGTTCATTATTCCTGACAGAGTACTCTGTCAGGAGTTTTTAAAATCTGCCAACTCATTACAGTCTGAGAATATGTGCTTCTAGGTAACTATTTCTTCTCCATTACACCTCCAAATTTTGCAATCTACCTGAGGAAAAATTCCTTGGAGTCTGCTTTGTTGAGTATTTGGGAGCTATACCCAAGGCCTCCCATTAGTTCTTTGTGAATTGTTTATCTAATTTCTCTTTCCAATCTTTTTTAACCTCCTCTGATTGATTCCTATAGTTATCATGCAATATTTTATATGCTTTACTAATTATCTATTTTTTTTAATTGCAGCTTCTGCTCTAGATTCAATTAAAAACTCAACCAGTGCAGGTCTTTCACTTAGGATTTCACTATCCCTTTCTCTTTGCCTATACTCTGACAGAAATCCTTTATAGGGAAAGCAGTATCTGGCCTGCAATCCAATTGTATTCTTGGCCTCTTCCCATTCCTCTTTATTTTCTCCCAATAACTTGGTTCCATTACCATTTTTTTCCAGTAAATTCCAGCCCTCTCTTGTCTATTCTCTGTACCCCTAATTGCAGTCATCCCTGTCAGCAGTCTCCTTTCTCCATTCCTGTGTTGGCTTAGTTCTTAGTATACATTCTGCTCCTTTATGAATATAATATTCTGTGTGACTGTTATTTTTTTAGGGAACTGTGTCCAAAATCCCCCTTATTTCTTGAACCCCCCCCCACTTCATCATCATGCCTTTCCACCTTGCAATATAATTTTCAGTACTTTTCCATTATCAGGGCAACAGGTCAAATGAGCACTTGGAATCCTCAATCTGTAGTTCTCAGACTAATATCTTGAGACTCGTTCATTATTCAGGTAGTATTTTTTCCATGTTAGTTGTCCAGTATTGTTAAATATACCCAGTGCCCAGGATTGGTGTTGAGGTAGTACAGACTGTTAGCTGGAGAGAGAGAAAAAAAAGGAAAAAAAAAAACAGAAAGGAGGAAAACATGTTAAGCTTGTGCCATTTGTAGCAGCAGACTTGTATGAACTTATGTTTTTCACAGGCTTTGCACTGGGAGTAGCTTTTCTATGGTCGTTAAATTGTTCACTCATTGTGGTTGTTTTGACCTCAGTGGTCTGATTATGTTTAAGGGCTGCGACTTGTCTACCGACGGTTTTTGTATGGCAGCTAGCTGTGGCAAGGGGGGCAGTGTAATATTAGCTGGGCTTTCAAATAGAAAAGACAACGCAGTGCTTGTTACTGGGTAGTAGTACTGATACAGCTTTTGAGTGTGCTGGAGTGAAGCTGTCTACTTCTACTTTTGTGAAACTGGGCAAAAGCTGGAAATGGCAAAGATGCTGGTGGCGGTTGCGAGTGCCCTGACACAAAACTATATGCACTGCAAGCAATGTCGCAACTCGAGAAGCGATGTCAGTTCCATTTGGTTAAATGCGGTTGTCCGTATTTAAGGAGGGGGTGCTATTTCATGTTGCTTGCTGGATAGTAGTCCAGTGGTATGCTAATAGATGGGTTGGAGGTTGTAGGTTGATTCCTGTAGGTCATAAATCCTTTTTTTTTTTTTTTTAAAACAGAAATTGTTTTACTTACAGTTACCTTTTCCCTTCCTCCCTCCCTCTCTCCTCAGTGTCCTTCCAAACATTAATGACATGAAGTAAGGCAAATGATTTTCAGTCCCCCTTAAGTTTAACAAAGTTAACAAAAGTTCACTCTTTCCACTTTTTCTTATACAGCCATATTTCACAAATGTGATTGATGCTTTGTAGTCTCACCTTTATTCACTAATTTCTGTGTTGCTAATCTTCTTCCTGTTCGTGTCCATCTCCCAGCTCCAGATTCTGGTTCAATTCCAAGGTACTTCCAATTCCTATAGTTAGCTCCTGTGCTTTTCTCTGCCTCTCAAGCATTTTCCTTTGGAACAATGGAAGAGGTTTCACTGTCAAAGTCTCTCCATAGACTTTATTACCAGAAGAATGGGAAGCAGAGTCTCCTTCTGCTTGATGGCTCACTTTTTTTTGTTGGACAGACTTCTCCTTAGCCTGTTTTGTATTTAAAAATGACTTTGATCCTCCATGAAAAATATTCGGAAGACAGCTGGGTATAATAGCTTGAATCTCACACCTGCCTCTCGACATTTCCTAATTATTAGAATAAATTTGTTTTTCTTCTGCCTGGTGTACAGTGAATAATCATTTTACACAAACACTCTACTATCTCTAACTTTTAATTTACTTTGCCCTTTTACCACAGTTTTGTCTGGATCAACTCTTTCTGCTGGTAGGTTTGCATCTTTACTAATACAGGTCTTAGCTACTTTGTTATGGGCAGATTTGGAAAACACACATGATATGCCCTTTCAATTAACAGTTCTTCCTGTGGAAAACCAGTCCTTCTTTGCACCTTCATAAAATGAATGCAATCCATTCCTTCTAGTTTCTGTTTTAGAGCAGAAAATCTCAGGTTTTCAATGCATGCTCTGTGTTCTGATTTTACAATTTTTTAACTCATGAGTAGTCTCATACTAAGCCAGCCTTTTCTTTATTTCAACTTCTCCTATTAACTTAAACATGCTTTTGTTTAGCCTTTCTTCTCTCTGCAATACCTGCATTTCTTGATACTAAAAAGGAAGAACGAGAAGAAGAAAAAAGGCCTCTGTTTATTTTTACTTAATCATATACAAGAACAGCTAAAATACTCTACTATAAAACATTCAATTTATAGTGTGAAAAGTTGCATAGAAATACTATTAAGAACAGAAATTGTTTTACTTACAGTTACCTTTTCTCTTCCTCTGTCCCTCTCTCCTCAGTGTCCTTCCAAACATTAATGACATGAAGTAAGGCAAATGATTTTCAGTCCCCCTTAAGTTTAACAAAGTTAACAAAAGTTCACTCTTTCCACTTTTTCTTATACAGCCATATTTCACAAATGTGATTGATGCTTTGCATTCTCACCTTTATTCACTAATTTCTGTGTTGCTAGTCTTCTTCCTGTTTGTGTCCATCTCCCAGCTCCAGATTCTGGTTCAATTCCAAGGTACTTCCAATTCCTATAGTTAGCTCCTGTGCTTTTATCTGCCTCTCAAGCATTTTCCTTTGGAACAGTGGAAGAGGTTTCACTGTCAAAGTCTCTCCATGGGCTTTATTACCAGAAGAATGGGAAGCAGAGTCTCCTTCTGCTTGATGGCTCACTTTTTTGTTGGACAGACTTTGCCTTAGCCTGTTCTGCATTTAAAAATGACTTTGATTCTCCATGAAAAAATATTCAGAAGACAGCTGGGTATAATAGCTTGAATCTCACACCTGCCTCTCGACATTTCCTAATTATTAGAATAAATGTTTTTTCTTCTGCCTGGTGTACAGTAAATAATCATTTTTCACACACTACTATCTCTAACTTTAATTTATTTTGCCCTTTTACCACAGTTTTGTTTGGATCAACTCTTTCTGCTGGTAGGTTTGCATCTTTACTAATACAGGTCTTGGCTACTTTGTCATGGGCAGATTTGGAAAATACACATCATGTGCCCTTTCAATTAACAGTTCTTCCTGCAGAAAACCAGTCCAGTTGCTTCTTTGCACCTTCATAAAATGAATGCAATCCATTCCTTCTAGTTTCTGTTTTAGAGCAGAAAATCTCAGGTTTTCAATGCATGCTCTGTGTTCTGATTTTACAATTTTTTAACTCATGAGTAGTCTCATACTAAGCCAGCCTTTTCTTTATTTCAACTTCTGATTTTTGAAGTTTTATCAGCTCATCTGAATATCTGTTTAAAGCTTCTTCCATTTTCTCCAGTCTTTTGTTATTTGAGTTGATATATTCTTTCAGTGTGTTATTTATTTGAATCATCTCTGAGTACATTTGCTTTATTTTTCCCTCTAGATTTCTGGAAGCCATGTCTTGCACCAAAACTAGAGCTTGAACTGCTTTTTGCTAGACAGCTGCAGGATTCTTCTCAGTTAATGTTTTCTCTTCACCTTTTTTAGTTGATTTTCTTTCAGGCACTTTTAGTTTCATCTTTGCTGGCATCCAGGTAGTCTACCCACTAGCCAGTAACTGAATTTACTAAAAGTTACAAGAATTCCTGGCCCTCGTGTTTTATTTTCTTTCTGCTGATCAGTTTGCAGCCATTTTGGAAAGTCCATGAAGATAACATTTTAAATTTTCATCAATACTGACTCTTAGAAGCTTACTTTGACTTTCTAATTCTATGTTGGTGTTATTAAAGGATGTGATGTTGAAATTATTTTTGTTGTCATTTGAATGCTTTTGTGTAAATAGGATCAGTTCTGTTTTTTAGGGTTAGGAGAAACTGTATCAGACAGTCAGGTCTCTATGGTGGAAAAAAACTCTTGGGTGAGTTGTTTTACATCTATACTTTTAGCAGAACAGATGATTGAATTGCCTGCATGTATGATAGTGGCTTGTTTAGAATATAGGTTGGGATCATTAATGAATATATTGAACAATGGGGGCCTACATGGATCCTTGAGGGACACCCACTGTAATGGGAAGGAAAGCGATGTCATTTTGCTATTTTACTGTCTATTGTCTATTTGAGAGGTAGCTGGAGAACCAAGCTAGTACTTTTTGTTGTTATTTCAAATATTCCTAGGCAAGATAATTTTTAAAACAATTTCTTGTGGGATACCATGTTGAAAACTTTGGATAAATCTAGAAAAAGTGCTGAGATTAAGTTCCCAGAATTTCTATATTGGTTAAGAGATGTTATAAAACTAAGGAGACCTGTACATGTACCACAAAAATGATAGAAATTTTGCTATGTAGGGGAAAGGATGCAGTTGTCAGTGAGAAAGGTGAGGAGTTGAGATTGGGTACATTTCTCCATATTTTTTATATAATGCCCAACACACAGAGGAGCAAAAAAAGTTAACCTTAAGAACTTTTTGTAGGGTATGGTAGGGAGCCCTCATACACTTCTCAGTGTAGGTGGCAAGCCCTACCAACTCTTGAAGTTATATATGTCAACTCTATGGCTGTACCAACTCAAAGAAGAGAAATATCTTCTGAAAGAGGGAATTATTGCTAGTGCATGCTTATAAATATGACTCTGTCATTGTTCATGTTGGTGTGAATGACCTGAGACATACCTCCCTGGACTACATGAAGAGAGACACGGAAGAGCTCTCTGATCATATAGCACAGACTGGTATGATCCTGACCCTGAGTAGCATCCTGCCCTCACCAAGAATGATATCTCACTATAAAGAAAAAATGATCAATTTCAACAATTGGCTAAGCTTCTGGTGTCATTCAAAGGGGATCCAGTGTCTGTCAGCCTGGGATGACATGCTCGACAAGCCGCGTTGCTTCACAAGAGATGGCTTGCACCTGTCACCCCTAGGCTTTCAAATACTGGCCAAGGCTCTTGCTGCTCCCATAGTGCCTTTTTTAGGCAAGGCTCAAAAGTCAAACCCACCTCCGTAAACAGCACAATTAACAAAAAACTGAGGGTTATGCTACTTAATGCCAGGAGTTTAAATCTCAAAATGCACGCGCTCGAAGCACTCCTCAGTATGGAGAACATAGACATCTGTGCAGTAACTGAAACCTGGTTCAAGGCTCCAGAGAGCACCCCAGCACTACCAGGCTACAACTCATACCACATGTTTTGGCCACAGAACATGGACCGAAACACAAAAGGAGGGGATGTATCCATATTCATCAAGGATACCTACACCTCCAGGTTAGTGGTGCAGCATGATACCTCTGAGATCATCCATGTGCAACTAACATCAGGCAAATCTGCAATGCAAATTGTGGCCTGCTACAGATCACCCTCCATGACCCAGGACCACCACTCCACCTTTCTGGAGACACTGGAAAACATGAAGGTCCTACCAAACACCCTGATAATGGGCAATTTCAATTACCCTACCTTTCACTGGGAAAACTACTAGAGTACAAACTCCCAGGCCCAGCGCTTCCTGGAATTCATCAACTCAAATGCCCTGCATCAATTGGTAAACTCCCCCACCAGAGGTGAAAACATATTGGACCTGGTCATCACCAACAGGGGTGACAGGTGTTCCACACTAGAGGACAACCCGTCACTGGTTAGATCAGACTATAAACTAATCACTCTGGATGTCCACACCCCACCACCACCCCCAACTAAGGAAACCACAGTAAAAAACTTTTCTAAAGCAAACTTCACCTTACTTAAGACAGAGGTGGTAAGTTTCACAGCCCCCACGCTAAATGATAATGCTGCCCAAGATGCAGAAACCTTTAAAAATGCACTCTATGAGCACCTACAAGGATGCATGGATTGTGCCATCCCTAGCAAAACCAAGACTCACTCCTCTTAGAGAAGGAAACCAGTTTGGTGGACCCCTGCCATAAATAGGCTATACAATAGAAGGAGGAAACTAGTTCAGAAAAAAAGCAAATCCCAAGAAGGAAAGACATCCCCGATCAGTATCAGTAAGAAACTAAGGTCCCTCATTAAATCATCCAAGGCTAACTTCAAAAGAAAAACAGCCAAGGATTCAAAGGATAACCACAAAGCCTTCTTTAGCTATTTTAAGAATCTAAGTGGCAACTCACAGATATGCACTGAACTAGTGCAAAATAGCACAAAATATACCGAACCTACTGATATTGCCAACATCCTGGCAGATAGATTCAGTGCAAACTTCACCCCCCTCTCACTTACAAAAGGGCCCACAACAATACCGGAAAAGTGTGGTGTCCCAAAAATCACAGACGCACAGGTGAAAACAGCCCTTTCAAAAGCCAAAAACACCGCGTCAATGGGACCAGATGGTGTCCCAGGCTGCGTCTTGCATGAACTACAGAACGAACTAACCCCCCACCTAAACATGCTGTTCAACCTCAGCCTCTCCACAGGTTATGTGCCCATAGAATGGCACACAACAACGGTTATTCCTCTCCACAAAGGAGGGGACACAACTGACCCTGGTAACTATCGCCCTATAAGCCTGAATAGCCTGGTCTGCAAGGCTATGGAGTGCATCATCATGGAACTCATTAACAAAGACATTGTGAACCTCCAAACACTTGACTGACCCAGTTCGGCTTTAAGGGCAGATCATGCCTACTAAACCTGGTTGACTTCTTCGAGACAGTCACTAAGGCCATAGACGAGGGAAAGGTGGTTCACACAGCCTACCTTGACCTCGCCAAGGCTTTTGACACCATTCCTCACTCGGATATTACAGAAAAACTCACCAGCCTGAACATAAACCCCTACTTCATGAGATGGGTTGCCAGCTGGCTTACAGACAAAACTCGCACGGTAAGAATAGTGGGCTCCAGGTCCGACTCTAAACCAGTCACAAGTGGTGTCCCACAAGGCTCGGTCCTGGGACCCCTACTGTTCTGCATATACTTCTCAGAAGTATAGGCAAACACAGGAGGACTATGGCTAACCAAGTTCGCCGATGACTGCAAACTGTGAGCCATAATTGAATCTCCGGCTGACACGGCCATCCTCCAAAAGGGCCTTACTGAGACGGACACCTGGTGTCAAAGTCATGGCCTCAAGCTAAATGCCAAAAAATGCATAGTCATCCCATTTGGGAAAAACAAAACACCCACAAATTGCCACATAGGTGGCAGCCCCCTTAATACAGAAGAGGTAATAAGAGATCTGGGGACTCAGGTCGACAGTAATCTCTCCTTTGACAATCATATTGCCAAAGTAGTTAGGAAATCCTTCTATGTAGCCCATCTAATTACTAAAGGGTTCGCATCTAGAAATAAAGAGGTTATAGTGCCCCTCTACTTGTCACTCATTAGACCCATCATAGAGTACAATGCCCCATTTGGGATGTACCTCACAAGACACTTCCAACAGCTGGAAAGACCACAAAAGTACCTCACCAAGAGGATTACTGGCTTCAAACATATGTCCTATGTAGCCCGACTGAAAAAACTCCGGCTATACTCACTGGCATATCGTTTACTCAGAGGTGATCTCTGCCTGACTTACAAAGCCATGTCCAACTCAGAATTGATGGACATGCTCCACCTAAAGAAATCCAAGTCACTGCGAGCCACACACTCTAGTGAGCTAAACCTCACCACAACAATAAATAGAACATGCTGGAGGGATAGAGTCCTGTCAGAAACACTCCTCATGCTTTGGAACAAAATTCCAAACTACATTAGGCAGAGCCCCTCACTAACACTCTTCAAGAGAAACCTTGACGAGTGGTTGGGTAACAGAAAATACACCCCTGGGATCACTTAATTGGCTCTTCTTGACAGAGGCTCAGTTAATTAATCAATGGGGCAGCGAAAGCTGACACACTCTAGCTAGGCTTATAAATGCCCTCGGGCAGATAGCCTAGTACTTACCTATGAACCTATAAATCACACTGGCAGTGATTTCTTATTGAATATAACCATCAGTGTTATTATTCCTTGGTATCTTTTTGTTTGGGCAACTGACTCTCAAGGAATTTCACCTTGACCATCTGTAGAGCAGCCCTCATATGGCATTTTAACTCGTATTGATTTTAGTGTTCATATTAAGTAACAGCTGATATGCTTTTCTTGTTTTCATACTTTTTTTCCTATTCCCCTTTCCTCTTTTTCCTTCCAGTGAGAGAGCAAAAATTATTTGTAATAGAGAGCTGAATTTTCTTGTTGTCACAGAATGCTGAATTTCAATCAGCTATTATTTTCTTTTTTTGCAAAGTCATCTGGCCAAGCATACTGTATGACTATAGAGAAAATTCAAAAACAATATTTACTGCTTCTTAAAGAGATGTGAGCATCATATCATTCATTAGTCTTTGACTGAACTGCCAGTTGGTGTGAAAACAATGATCGCAACTGCTCACAAAAACTCCCCAGTTGCTGCTTAAATGAGGCTACACCTGTCCAGATATATGCAGTAACTACCCCTGGTCCTCTATAAGACATATGCAGTAAGTAACCCTGGTCCTTTGTTCAGACATATGCACTAAGTGCCCCTGGCCCTTTGTTCAGATATATGCAGTAACTGCCCCTGGTCCTCTGTTCAGACATATGCACTAAGTGCCCCTGGTCCTTTGTTCAGACATATGCAGTAACTGCCCCCGGTCCTCTGTTCAGACATATGCAGTAACTGCCCCTGGTCCTCTGTTCAGACTTGTGCAGTAACTGCCCATGGTCCTCTGTTCAGACATATTCACTAAGTTCCCCTGGTCCTTTGATCACACATATGCAGTAAATGCCCCTGGTCCTTTGTTCAGACATATGCAGTAAATGCCACTGGTCCTTTGTTCAGACATATGCAGTAAGTGCTCCTGGTCCTCTGTTCAGGCATATGCACTAAGTGCCCCTAGTCCTTTGTTCAGGCATATGCAGTAATTGCCCCTGGTCCTTTGATCACACATATGCAGTAAGTGCCCCTGGTTCTTTGTTCAGACATATGTAGTAAATGCTCCTGGTTCTTTGTTCAGACATATGCAGTAAATGCCCATGGTCCTTTGTTCAGACATATGCAGTAAGTGATCCTGGTCCTCTGTTCAGGCATATGCACTAAGTGCCCCTGGTTCTTTGTTCAGACATATGCAGTAACTGCCCCTGGTCCTCTGTTCAGACATATTCACTAAGTTCCCCTGGTCCTTTGATCACACATATGCAGTAAATGCCCCTGGTCCTTTGTTCAGACATATGCAGTAAATGCCACTGGTCCTTTGTTCAGACATATGCAGTAAGTGCTCCTGGTCCTCTGTTCAGGCATATGCACTAAGTGCCCCTGGTCCTCTGTTCAGGCATATGCACTAAGTGCCCCTGGTCCTCTGTTCAGACATATGCACTAAGTGCCCCTAGTCCTTTGTTCAGGCATATGCAGTAATTGCCCCTGGTCCTTTGATCACACATATGCAGTAAGTGCCCCTGGTTCTTTGTTCAGACATATGTAGTAAATGCTCCTGGTTCTTTGTTCAGACATATGCAGTAAATGCCCATGGTCCTCTGTTCAGACATATTCACTAAGTTCCCCTGGTCCTTTGATCACACATATGCAGTAAATGCCCCTGGTCCTTTGTTCAGACATATGCAGTAAGTGCTCCTGGTCCTCTGTTCAGGCATATGCACTAAGTGCCCCTGGTCCTCTGTTCAGACATATGCACTAAGTGCTCCTGGTCCTTTGTTCAGACATATGCAGTAAGTGATCCTGGTCCTCTGCTCAGGCATATGCACTAAGTGCCCCTGGTTCTTTGTTCAGACATATGCAGTAACTGACCCTGGTCCTCTGTTCAGACATATGCACTAAGTGCCCCTGGTCCTTTGTTCAGACATATGCAGTAACTGCCCCTTGTCCTTTGATCACACATATGCAATAAGTGCCCCTGGTTCTTTGTTCAGACATATGCAGTAAATGCCCCTGGTCCTTTGTTCAGACATATGCAGTAAGTGCTCCTGGTCCTCTGTTCAGGCATACGCAGTAAGTTCCCCTGGTCCTTTGTTCAGACATATGTAATAAGTTCCCCTGGTCCTTTGTTCAGACATATGTAATAAGCGCCCATGGTCCTTTGACATGACAGTGGCCTTTTACCTATGTAGTGGTGCACCTAGTTTTGTTCTGCGGTCCTTTAACTGTGCACCTGCATATATGCAGACAGACTCAGATGCACGAGAATAAACAATTACTTGTGATGATGTTAAGCACTTTAGTTTTTAATTAATTATACAAACAAATGCTTGTAACCTTAGCAACTTTTATAATTAGCACATAAGCTAACAAAAATTATATAACAGTGCTGAAAGTGACAAAATTCCTTTAAATAAAAATGCTTATTTTAAGACAGACTCAACAGTATATTTTGTGGCCTACCATCAAGCTGTGTATCCTAGAATGCTGTATGAATTGCCCTGTCATAATCTACTAATCTGACTAATTTTGCATGCGTTTTTTTTTCAGTTAACTTCAATTTTTGTTCTAATTCAAGGATGCAGATTTTGTTTTTTAATCTGCCAAAGCAGTCACTGCCCATAAAGTAGAGAATATTACAGATGAGAAGAAAACTGTTTACCTCAGGTTTATGAACAATACATTACTATATCTTATAGGTTAATAGGTTCATGGGTACTTACCAGACTATTGATCCATAAGGATCTCTGTAAGCCTAGGCATGTTTTCTGACAAAGTTACTTGCCTTTGTATTTAGGCATGGATAAGCCAGAGCTGGGCAGACATTTACATGTTACCACTATCCATTAGGGGCAAGGGTTCAAGACCAGGGGTGAATTTGTGGTTACCCACCAAATCATCCAGATTACATGTGAGGAGAAGTACTCTGCTTTATGTGTAGAACAAGACAATTCCAAAGAAGTAGCATTGTCTATGATGCATATCTATCCCTCCAACATGTACTATTTGTTTTGCAGAAGAGGTCCATATCTTTTGGGTGGGTGTTAACCATACCTCTCAACATCTTAGAGCAAGAAATCTGAACAAAGCTATAAATAAAAGGGGGAAGAGAGCAAAAAATAGGGACAATTTTTAAATATTGCTCTTACAAGTTTAGAAAGTTGATAAAATAACAGGTTTTGCATTAGCATGAAATTTCTGAAGGGTATGAAGTCTGAAACTTAAATGTCTGTCATTATTCTCGATCTTTCATCTTTAATGGTTTGCTGCTAATTTGCAAGAAAAACACAATTTTATGAAAAACAGACCAAAAATATGAGGTGAGCCTCTGGACATTCTGTGAAAATCTGTACAGTTGAGAGGTATGGACCACCATTGGACTTGGGGGAAAAGGTCTGAAAGGATAGAGCCTGTTGAGGCTCTCTGTGGGAGGCAGAGATCACTCTTGGGTATCCTGTATGATACTGAGAAGATAGACAAGGCTTTGAAATGGTAATCTTTATGATTTAGACCGCATGTTGGTATTTCAAGTTGTGTCAAGTGTTTGGACAAGTACATACAGAAGGTATACTCACTGATCCGCCTAATAAGTGCTGAATATGATGGAATGATCACACTCCCAGACATGGATACTATACCCTTAACTAATAAGCTGGGCAATGATAAAGGACATTCTTACAGTAGTGGATACATGGCAATCAGAGGACAGTTCATCACATGTACAGGTTCTCAGTTCCCTAATTATTGGATCAATTTCCACAAGTGCCTTGTTGATGTGATAGTTACAAGTAGAAGCCATGCTTTTTGAAGGATAATGTTAAACATTTTTTAACATTTATCTTTAGTCCATAGTTTTGACACCCACTATTTGTTTGGAAAAGGCCCTCTTGGAAGATTTTACTGTCTTCTGGGGAGTTCATGATGGTGTCAAGTTGACAGTCAGCTGCAAACTTGGTCTGCTATAAACCCTTGACATTTCCTTTGACCTCCGAGAAGTAAATGCCAAAGAAGAGTGTCCGAAGGACTGAAAGCTAGGGTACACTGCTAGTGATGTGTCTTTTGTGGAGGTAGAGCTGTCTACCCTAATTTCTTGGGTTCTATTAGTGAGACAATTTGCTATCCAATGAGCTTCATATGGATTGACAGTTTGGCAATGATATCCAAGTATAGGATGGTGTAAAGCAGCTTTCTGAAAACTAGATAGTGTATACTGTTTTTCCCTCATCAATTGCTTTATTAACCTGTTCGAAGAAGTCAACCAGGTTAAGCAGGCAGGATCTGCCCTTGACTAAACAGAACTTACTTGGATCAAGAGTTTGTAGGTTACCTATGTCCTTATTTATTAATTCCATAATGATCATGTCCATGGCCTTACAGATGAGGCTGGTCAGAGTTAAAGGTATACAATTACTCAGCTCCATACTAAGTGTGACAAAGGCGCAAAAATAGGGAGAATTTTTAAATATTGCTCTTACAAACTCAGACAGCTGACAGAATAACAGGTTTTGAATTAGCATGAATTTTCTCAAAGATATGAAGTATGAAACTCAAATGTCTGTCATTATTTTTGAACTTCAGTCTTTAACGATTTACCACTAATTTGCAGAAAATTGCAATTTTATAAAAAAACAGAGCAAAAATAGGCCACAATCTGGACATTCTGAGAAAATCTGTACAGTTGAGAGGTATGCCCAGGTCTGTTGACACCCCACTTTTGTATAGGGGATGACTGTTGCTGTCTTCCATTTATCTGGCACAAAGCCTGTGTAGAAGTTGATACTGAATAGTCTCTGTATAGGGCTTTGTTTCAGGCTAGCCAGCAGGTATCCTGATATGTTATCCAGCCACCTAGAAGCAGTGTCCTAGGCCTTGGATAGTACTTTCAGAACTTGTTCTTGTGAGATTTTTGGGGTATAGATGCAGCTGCTTAATTTTTTTCCTTCTATTATAGGGCCTATTTATTTTTGTATTCCATCACTGGAGTTTATTTTTAAATTTGGCATTGTATTTAGTTTGGTGGGAGACAGATGCATCTATGTAGCTATTCACGAGTGCATGGAATTTGGCTTTAGAGGATTTCACATACACAATAGGGTCATCAGGTGTGTACGGGATGTTGAATTTAGCAAGTTCATCACTTAGTTTTATAAGATTAGTCTCAGCATAATCTCTGAATATGGAGGGATTGGAAAATGCTTCCTACTTCAGTCTGATGGTGAATGAGACTGGTAGCAATTGATGGGTGACAGAGTTGTCCCATTTTGGTAAGGGTCAAGCCCAGGATTCTGTCACCATTAGTTGGGCTGTAGATTAGCTGGTCCAGAGAGTTTGTATTTATAAAGTCCAGAAATCTCTGTCCATACATGTTAGGGGATGTGGAGGTGTAATTTTCCAAGGTGATGTAGGGATAGTTGAAGTTCCTTAGAAGAATTGTGTTTGGCTTAATTCACAGGGACTACCATACTAGTCAGATAGGTGGTATGGGCCAAGGGGAACATGCACTGAATCCTGTAGTTAGTTATAATGTGATAATGAGTTTTGTTAATGGTTAGTTGGACATCGAGGAGTTCCATGTCATTATCCTGCCTAATGAATCTGGAGGTGAAATTTTGTTTTATGAATATAGAAATGGACCTTATAGGTTCATATCAACTACATCAACTAGGCAAGATTTAATGCATACAAAGAGCTGTTTAGAGTTTTAGGAAAATAACATAGAGATTAGAATACTGATAATTTATATTAAAAGTAGTCCAAAGGCTATCTAATTAACTAAACAGAAACTTAACTGAACCACTAAATGAAATAACTGCAATATTGAACAAATATCAACTTCTGTTCAGGTATGATACTGATATTTATCCTGCATATTTTGCAACACTTTATACCTTTGACTACTTTTAATGCTGAGTCTGTATCATATGCTGTGATTCAGTGAAAAAAAATATATATGTGTGTGTGTGTGTGTGTGTGTGTGTGTGTGTGTGTGTGTATATATATATATATATATATATATATATATATATATATATATATATATATATATATATGCAGCGGTAGCACTGTTGACTCACAGCAAGAGGTTCTCCCGTTTGATTTTTGGCTGGAGTGCGGGGAGTGCCTTCTGTGTGGAGTCTGCATGTCCTTCCCGCGGTTGGGTGGGCATTCGAAAGACATGCGTAAATGGGCATGCCTTCATTGAAGGTTGAACGTCGAGCTGGCACCTCAGCGTTCATGAAAATCTACTGCCAATCATTAGCAGACCAGAGTTCCGCTGTGGCAACCCCTAACCGGGAAAAGCCGAAAAGACAAAACAAATAAATATATATATATATAGGTCTACTTGAAAACACCGACATGCCAAAACACTGATGACGAGAACACCAAGACGGGAAGATTGACAACTGAGATGACAGACAGTTTAAACGCCCGATGCTGAGAACACAGACATGTTAAGATAAGTATGTGATAGTGACAGACTTTAGGGTTAGGGGCAAGTTAAGTGAATTAGGGTTACGGCATGGGTTAGGTGAGTGTGCGATAGTGATGGACATTAGGGTTAGGTTTGGGTTAAGATTAGTGCATAGATAGTTGTGTATGTAAGGTTTAGTGTAGGTTTGTAAGGTTTGTGGTGTGCTTGTGTTGTGTGTGTGTTTTTCGTAATAGGTATTTGTTTTGTTTTGTTGATTGTTGGGATTGTGGTTTGTCAGGCATGTGAAGTTTCGTGCTTTTAAACTGTCGGTCATCTCAGTTGTCGATCTTCCGGTCTCAGTGTTCTCGTTGTCTGTGTTTTGGCGTGTCAGTGTTTTGAAGTAGGCCCATATATATAATATATATATATATATATATATATATATATATATATATATATATATATATATCTATACACACACACACACACACACACATATATATATATATATATATATATATATATATATATATATGCACATATACATATTAACACACACACACACACACACATATACATATATATATATATATATATATATATATATATATATATATATATATATGGGTCTACTTTGTAATTTCGAAATACTGAAATCCCGAATTTCAGTATTTCAAAATTACAAAGCCGAAACTCAAAATTCGAAACCGGCAGAAGCGGGAAATTCAAAATCACGAAGCACAGAGATGTTGAATTTCTGCTCAACTGGTGCGGTGTGTGGATGTATGGGTTGAATTTAGGTAAGATTGTGTGTGTAAATGTGTTGGTTCACGGCTTTAGTGTGTGTAAGTGTGTGTTGTGACTATAATTTGTGTGTGTGAGGGACTGTAAGATGTGTATGTGTGAGTTTCATTTGTGTTTCTGTGCGATCTTGGAGTTAGAATATATAAGTAGGGGGTGTGGGGTGCAGGGGGTCTTGCCCCTCTTCTTATCTATAGTGTAGATGCATTTGTTTGATTGTGGTGGGGGGGAGTTTTGTGTTTGTTTATGTGTGTACTGTATGGGTAGTGTAGTTTCGGCATTTTAAATTTTGCAGTTGTGTGTTTTTGGAATTGTGAGTTGTGCTTGGGTTGTCGGCTTTGTAATTTTGACATACTGAAATTCGAGATTTCAGTATTTTGAAATTAGAAAGTGGACCCATATATATATTAGGAAGAGCTACAGAATCCTGAAAGCCTAATATCCTTAAGCCCAAAATCCTGAGACCAAAATCCTGCAAGTTCAAAATCCTGAAAACCCACAGGATACCAACACTTATTATATTCCAGCACAAGTACATACAGAAACAAATAAAACACAAACAAATTACTCTTCTCCAAATATAAGCAGGGGGGGCAAGCCCCCCTGCACCTCCCCACCCTCTGCTACTTAAATATATCAACTCCGAGATTGCACTTAGTGTACTGAAGTGCACTCTCGGAGTTGTTATATTTTAGTAGCAGGTTTTGTGGGGGGTGCAGGGGAGGCTTGCCTCCCTGCATATAGTTGAAGGGTAATATGTTTCTGTATGTACTTGCGATGGAATATAGTAAGTGTTGATATCCTGTGTATTTTCAGGATTTTGAAATTTCAGGATTTTGGCCTTTCAGGATTCTGTAGCGCTCCCATATTTTAACGTGTGTGTGTGTATTTATATATGTGTTTGTGTGTGTGTGCATGTATATATGTGTGTGTGCGTGTGTGTGTGTATATATATATATATATATATATATATATATATATGTGTGTGTGTGTGTGTGTGTGTGTATATATATATATATATATATATATATATATATATAGGTTTACTATTAAAAAGTTGAAAATTATATAAAAAAGGGATTAATAAATGAAAATAAACACCAAAATTACAAAATACCGACTGTAACTTATGCCGTAAATCAGCACTAAATGTTGAAAATGTCAAATCTTGACATTTTTGTCTGATTTACGGTAAAACACTGAAAAAGTGCGATCCTGCTGTGAATTACTGTTTCCCTGTGTAGGTGCATTAAATTTCCACATCAAACATGTATTCCTTCTTCAAACAGTGATTTCAAACAAGTGCAAATGCTCTGTAATTACACAGGCAATCCACATCCCAATAACCAAAGTGTAATGATATCTGCAAAAGTTGTACTGCAATTCCACTGAGATATAGCACACATGAAAGGTATTTGCATGTATATCAGAAGGAACAGTGGTGTGCCATGAATTGTATAAAGCCTAATGGTGTTAGATCATCACATTTAGCCAGCAGGCGTTGTATCATATGTTCTTTGTTAGACAGCCTACGTTTCTTCGGAGATGCTGGGACACAATATAGAAACTTCTGTTTAACATCCTCCAAATGGTTCTGCTCCAAAGAAATGGCATGCAGTACGTCTGTGATGTACCGTTCCTTTTTACCCAATAGAGAACGCAGCCTATGGTGCCATCCATCAACTGCATTCTGGCTCCTAGGGTAGCCCATGGTACATGTGTCAGCCTGATTCCAAAATGGGACACGGAATAGTGGTGGTTGTCTCTCTGAGGTGGAACCCCTCATGCCATACCATCTTGGCCTCCCTAGAATATAATTATTCTTGAAGAACTCACATATAGGAGCACCCATTTCACCTAACACCTCCTCTATAGATGTAAATGTGTCCATTATGTGTTCCGTACGTATGAATGCGAGTGCAGTTATCTGCTTACATAGCAGTGCAAATTTAGTATCTGTGCCTTAAACCTATGTCAGGTTCAGCTTCTGGATCTGACTCCAGATAATTTGGCACAGATGGAACAAACAACCCTTGGCCATACTGTTTGGTAGATGCTTCATTATGCTGTTAACTGCACCCTTCTCAAAGTCACTTAGTACCATCCTGGGCTGGAACTGTAGATGAAGGTCCCCACATAATGCCATCAGGGTTGCCCAGAACTGATCATAGCACTACTCACATTTGGATGGTAGGATGGCATATACTACAGGTACTACCTTGCTGTTGCTGGAACCGTCCAAGCTGCAGTGAACAGAGTATACCTGTTTACACTCCCTGGTGCTAATGGGGAAGGTCCCATCAACAAGAATATACTCAGAACTACACAGCAGGCCTAGATTACCCTCTGTAGTGAGAAGCACAACATCATAGGTATGGCTGCAGAGTGCACTGTGTTTAATGATAAAGTGGCCCTGCTTCAATGGTATCATCTCTGGGCTTAAATCTTTCAGGCTTGCTAGGTCTACCCTAGGATTTGTGCTGTTTCTATGCCTTACCCTATGTACAGATTGCTTAAGTGCATCAGTATTGCTCAAGGTGGTCACTCCGTCAGTGGACGTGGTTGCCAGGACCTCAGAAACAATTCTACATGGATTCTCCAGAGTTTGTTCAGCATGCCTTTTAATGGCTTCCCGTACCTTAGTCTTCTCTACCCTGACAACATCTGGTGCATGAAAATGTGCGATGCTTTTCAGTAGCTTCTCCTCACCAGCACACGTCTCTGTTATACAACGGCCCTTACACCTCTGCATCGCCTTCTGAGTGCAACACCAGTAATTCTTCTCAGGGTTACTCTTTTCAGGATAGTACTGATAACCATAAATACAATGGACTGAGTGACCCTTTTGAGACTTCACTGTGCCATACATAGTACCAATAACGCTAGGATAGCTCACGTTCGGTTGGCAAGTCATTGTACCTGAGCACACCAACAAATCAACAACAGTACCGTGATTACTAACACTGAACATCAACAGTACTATGTGATACAGGCCTGCATCACTTGTATATATCACAATTATCACGTACACAACCCATGTCAAAGGGACTGCAAAAACAACTGAATACATCTCTTCATGGATAACCATTATTCCACTAAAGTGACTTACAACTACCATTTCGCACTACTATTTACAGAGTATTATAGACAGTAACCTAAGCTGATACATGTATTCTGTCCCCTAATGCCACTGTTAATCACTATGGAGCACACTTTACAGTCATCGGATATGTCTCTGCAGGTACATAACAGCATGCAGTATGCATTTCAAATGTGCATTTCACAACTTTAACAATCCTCCATGTCAACTATATTAGCCCTTATATTCATCCAACAATACATAGGGGATACTGCATACAGGTGACAGCAACTATCTTACTATTACGTACGTAACCTTAAGTTTACCTATACACACAGCTGTAACAGCATGCCTACACACAATTTTAATGTATCTGGTGGCAATGACAACCGCAAAATAACCTATTTGCAGCACAACTGTTTGAAACTTAACAACGTATACACATATAAATTTCCATTACAGCAGAATGCTTTTCACTGTCACGTAACCCTAATGCATTACACCTTATAGCTGTCAAGGTAATAGTCACATTTAATACGGCCATCAATATGTTGGTAGCTCTATGAAGCTGATACTGTGTTTTTTCCATACAGTATATTACACCCTTCCACAACATTTTTTAACATTAAAATGACACATTCACAGCACCTGCTTTCATCTGGGTTATACTCACCCTTCCACACTTCTCAATGATTCTCTTTTGGTCTCCTAGTAAGCCGTGGGCTGTAAACCCATAAAGCAACCTGTTGCATGCTATACAGAATTACACTGCATGTCTTGACAGCCATTAGGTCATTTGTCATGTCATCAGGTAGCCGCGCCCTATATTCTTGTTATAATTAGTGCAACATGCTGATCTGCTTTGCATCTATGCTATCATCATCACAGATTGTCAAATTTCATTGTGCGCTGTTCAGTAGTTTGAATGGCTTTCCTCGGCGAACTACTGGATTCATTATTTTGTATGTGCAGTTAAATACACATTCGACATTATGACCGACGATCAGATGTGTGGTAGGTATGTGAACGGCGACTTTCTAATAGTAAACTGTATATATATATATATATATATATATATGGCTCTACTGCCAATAGTCGATAAATGTCAATGTGCTGTAGTTTGATACATTTATGTTGACATAAACACATTGAAAATTTGTGTTTTTTTGCAGCAGGGTATGCCCCCATGCACCCCCCACATCTCCTGGTAATTATATATATGCTAACATAAAGATTGCACAGTTGCAGGGAATGGGCATATTCCCCTACCCCAGGGACTGTCGTTCTCACACAGCTGTTGACCATCTGCATATACTGTAGGTTGATAATACACAGGCCAACCATATGCAAATGCGACTTGCACCCAGGTCATCTATAGAGAGACAAAGAGAGAAAGAGAGAGACAGATACATAGATATGGATAGGTGTGTTTGCATGTGTGTATGTCTGTTTATGTATCTCGCTCTCTCTCTCTCTCTTTATATATATATATATATATATATATATATATATATATATATAGAGAGAGAGAGAGAGCGAGAGAGACAGAGAGAATGCATGTATGGCCTCATACATATATACTTATATACATATTAGTGAAATAAGTTATATAATTTGAAAAAAACCTCCACTTCAAAGTTATTATGCTAGTTTACTCAGGTCTATATCAGAACATCGAAGTTTTAAAACTTTGAATGTTCTAATATCAACCCGTTTTAATTGAACGCTAAAAATAGCGAAGCTGCAGAACATTGAATTCTTTCCTAGGGAAAGAATTTGGTTGGCCGGTTCTGTGGCTTCGCTATTTTCAGTGCTTTGGTGAAGATTTACGGGTCGGGTTTAGGTAAGTGTGCGATTGTATGGTTGTTAGGATTAGGGCAAGGGTTAGGTAAGTGTGCAGTAGTGATGGACTTTAGGATTAGGGTTTGGGTTAAGGTAAGTGGATAGATAGTAGTGTATGTATAGTTTAGTGTAGGGTTAGTTGTAAGATTATAAGTGTATGTGTGTGTACTGATGTTTTTTAGGTATGCTTGTGTTGTGTGTATGTGTTTGGGAAAAAATTCTCTGTTCTGAATGTTCAATATTATGTGGTTTACATATTTTAGGTTCGATGAAATAGCGTTCACTATTTTCATCTTTCGATAACGTGATATAAATGTGTTTACTCAACCATCATATATAATTAGCATAAATCCCTGTCATAAATGTGGGTTGCAATAAATTTATGAATGTCTAGATAACATCTCTGATGAATCTTTGAATGAATCATTGCATTCATTCACTCTGCTTCATTTATTATTTATTGAAAAGACACTTGTTTACTCTGACAGCTGTTTCCAAAACTTTTAGAAGAGAAAACATTTTCCCATGGTAGTTTTTTTCCATCTCTATGGCACATGCCTGTACTTAGTAAAAAATGTATGACATATCTTGCCATTTTCCTAGTCTCTCAATCTGCCTGGAATATGCTTCAATGACCTTGACTGTAGCTAAACCATCTCCTGTTTGCAGCAGGGTAGAAAATGAATGTGTTTGCTCAATAGCATCCGCATTACTGACCCTGATTTGAATGTACACCCATAAATAACTAAATTAACAGCACAAATCAAAATAACCTTTGATTCAGTACAAACAAAGGTGGAGCCCGACGGAAATAAGCCACTGGGTGAAAGGCATTATAAAACATGACTTTTTCATGCCTTTTATAGAACTCAATTTAAAATTTCCTTTTGGTTAAACAGGGCAGGAAGCATGGACAGGAATAAATCATGGAATATTATGCACTCTTTCTTTTTCCAGTGTTGAAACAGTGGAAACAGGCAAAGTAGTGGGGAGAGAGAATTATCAGCATACCATGCAAGGGAGATGAGGTCTCCATGTCAGTCAGTGTGCTCAATATTTAGTGAGCTACAGGACACACAGACAGAGATTGCTTGCTGCTTTTATAGTATGTGAGACTGAGATGGGATTTGTTTGTGGCAAGTATGCAGTGTGGCAATTTGGGCTGAAATAATTATGCAGTCCCTGACTTCATAACTTCATACAAGGTGCCACTACACTGTCAAAATAATTCCATGGGCTTTGCTTAACGTCCATGTGACAAAACAATAGCAGCTTGCAGCTCTTGCCTGATTATGCCCCTGCATTATGGTAAAACTATTACTTTGTATCAACTACGTGTTACAAAGGGATGGTATTTAAGAAACCTAGGCTGAATGTTAAGTGGCATCAACAGCATTAAGGAAAACAGGCACCAGGTGCGTAGTGACTGAAGCAACCTTTTGTTTTATTTGTTACAGTCCATATTTCACATTTATCACATCTCTTTGTAGTTTTACTATACTAAGTTGTAGGCTTTATAACTTCTATTTGTTACCAGTGCTTAACAGTGATTAGATTTTGCATGGTGGAGGTTTTTAACTCTTAGTTCTGTCTTCAGTGTTTGTGCATTGGTTAGTAAATTACCATTATGCAGCATGAAAATTATGTAACAAAATTCATCATATTCTACTCAACTTTTATTTATTACTCAAGTATTTGTACAATCATTGTGAAATACTACTGTCTCTATATAGTGGACACTTTTCCAATGTATATTTATTGACTTAGACCCTGTAAAAAGCCTGAATTGAGTTATTTTGATGAGAATAGAGCTATGTCATGTTGTACACAACTGCCATTTAGAAAGTGAAACAAGTCACACTTAGTAGAGTGGTGAGAAAAGGCAAATACCCATGGCTGTGCTGTGTTTTAATCCATTGGAGGGTTAGTAGGCACAGAGCAGGCAGGATGTAACAGTGCCTGTTGTGATCATAGTACAAAGAGCTGTAACACTAGTATAGTGAATGCAGTGGCGGCTGGTGACTTCAAATCACAGGGGGGCTGCAGGTGACGCTGAATGGGTGGGGTCAAAGGGAAGGGGGCGTGGTCAACCATAAAGGGGAGGAGCTATGCACAAAACCACAAAAAACTAACTTTAATTAAATACGCTGCCCTGGGTGGCAAACCATCATTATGAAAGTCCAATCAAGACAAAAATAAGTGTAGAAGAATAAAAATATTTCAATGCATTGGCTGCATGACAGCTTACTTAATATCTAGATGGAAACAAAAGGTTGTGAGGCATGAAAAAATAAATTACTTTTTAAATACATTACTGGAATGCCAGTCAAAATCAAGTATAAGAAAAACCAGAAGCACTCAACTCAAACCACTTCTCCTTGCACTGCAGTTCTAATTATAATATATTCAGCTTTATTAAAGTACCAAGCAACATGCTGAAAGTAGAAATCTATGTGATGCCCCACTTGCAAAACTGTTTCTTATCCAAACACGACCTGCTGCCTGACAACTTGTTTCATGGGGAAAACATGATAAAAGTAAAAAATGAAAAGCAAACAAGAAACAAGCTCAAGATACATTGCTTAAAGGATTACTGTACAGGTTATGGACCACACATGATTGGCATTCTGTTTAGTTTACGGGTAAAGTCTGTAGAGATGACTGGAAGTCTCCAACAAGTGTAATGAGCTTTTTAAAATAATGGAATCCTGTCCTTTAATACCCAAGGCTTATATATTATCTAGTCAAGTATTCTCTGCATGGCAACAACAGAAAGGCTTTCAATGTTGGCAATTCTTTAACAGTATGCTTATTAAAGCTTACTTGCATCTTACGATGTCAGACAAGCTTACCTTATGGTCATTAAAGCATTGCTACTTAAACACAGAGCAACAGGCACTTTGAGTAATAAGCATAAATCTGAGTAATAAGCATAAATCAACAGTACAAAAATATGACAGAAACCAGACCATTCTGCAAAATCAAGGACAGATGAAAAGCCACTTTAGTACTTATGCAGTGTGTCCTCCCCATCCAAGGTAGATACAACTACTCCTTGCCTTGCTTGGACACATCCAGAGTCACTACATGGGGAGTGGGGTGCAACAAGCATGTCACAATTTGAAATCTCTCTGGCTGACTGTGATGGCCCTGACACATTTGTCATACCTCTCAACCTCAAGAGCAAGAAATCTGGACAAAGCCATACACAGAAGTGGGACAAAGGCCCAACAATAAGGACAATTTTTAAATATTGCTCTAATAAACTTAGAAAGATAATAGAATAGGTCTTGCATTAGTATGAATTTTCTGAAGGGTATAAAATCTGAAACTTAAATGTCTGTCATTTCTTAACTTCAGTCTTTAGTGATTTGTCACTAATTTGCCAAAAAACACAATTTTATGAAAAATGGACCAAAAATGTGATGCAAAAATATAAAATAGACACACAATACAGCTGCTACCTGTCAAAGAAGGGACACTTTAATATTAGTACTGCTACCTTGAGCAGCTGACAAAATAAAAGAATCTACATGCATTTCAAGTAATCTATAACTTTGATTATTACAGTTATTTCTTAATTGTAAACCCTCCATGTTTTCTTCCAAAATTGCTATTTTATGGAGGGATTATTAGGGGAAGAGCAACATTTTGAGCCAAAAATTGGGGACAGTTGAGAGGTTGGCTATGCCTAATTCTATAAAGCAATTTATTTGCATGTACCTCTCAACCTGTTAATGCAGTAAATCTGAACAAGGCCAAATATATTGGGGGAGATATAAACAGTACTAAAAATTGCTCTTGTATAAATTGAGACAGTTGATAGAACAGCTCTTACTTTAACATGCATTTTTATGAAGGTTATGAAGTCTGAAACTTATTATTTAGTGACTTCTGGCAAATCATTTAGGAATTAAAACTACAAATTTTATGAACAACAAACCAAAAATAAGAAGCAAAAATCTATTCATTCTTTGAAAATCTGGACAGTTGGGAGGTATAGTTCAGCTGGGCCTGTCTGAGTTTGCTGCCCCCCCCCCCCCTTGACAAAATAATGGTTGAATGTAGCCTCTGCAGCCATTCCAATGAACCATTACTTGGCTATTTCACTCCATTTACCATAAACACTAATGTGCATACTGCTTTACTTCTATGATGAGTTGGACTTCATTTGAAAGTTTTATTTTGTATTTTACAGCACAAACATTAAGTCATCTGTTAAACAAAGCAATGCAGTCTCACAATGAAAACTTAGCATTAAAACTTCTCTGCCCTTGAAACTCACATTCATTGAAACAGCATTGAAACCCACATTCAAAGAAAATACATTTTGCCAGTGGCAGATAAAGATTAATTTTGGGCTGTTTTCGAATCATAGGCCCCATGCATATGAAACATACATGTGCTCTTTGATACACCTTCCTCATTGTACTAAAATGATATTCCTTGTACAATACAGTACACTTGTTAGAGGGTGTTTTAAATTTGTTTTGAACATTTTTCCAGTAAGCAATGAAATAAACCATATGCACCCATAATGGCAAAACTGCCCAGTTGAGAACATTTATCATAAAAAAGTCTACTCAGACTTCCACAGTCCACCATTATTAGTAAATATACACAATTCTACAGTCCACCATTATTAGTAAATATGCACAATTCCACAGTCCACCATTATTAGTAAATATGCACAATTCTACAGTCCACCATTATCAGTAAATATGCACAATTCTACAGTGCACCTTTATCAGTAAATATGCACAATTCTACAGTCCATTATCAGTAAATATGCACAATCCCTGAAGTAAGTCATCTAAATAATTCCACATTAAAGAAATCTGTAACTAATGAAGCAGTTGCTGCTAGCAATCACCTTTATATTTCATGGTTTCATCGAAAAATAAAGTGTTTGTTGCCCCTCAGGAATAAATTGCCTATATATAACATTAAAAAAATGATAAGCTAGTAATAATATTGCAAGAGGAAATGGATGGCAAACTGATAACGAACTCATAGTTAGTATCTTCACCAAGGAGAACATTCTCAGTACGGCAGCATCCACCCCTTGTGGGAGTAGAACCCACAGCCTTTTGCATCAAAAGCAAGTACACAACCTGTTGTGCTATAGTATTAACTAGGCAAAGCACTAAACTTCTATTCCCCTGCAGCTCTCAGCTCCTTGTAAAATCTACTCAATACTCAACTGCATCTCAACTTCGCAGCTCAAGAAAACTGGAAAAGCCCATAATGTTTTGGGGGGGGGGGCCAAAAGCCCAAAAACCAGGGACACATTAAACATTGCTTGTATAATCTTGGAAAGTTGCTAGAATAAAGTGTTGTGTTGCCACCATATATTTTACTGCCAAGGTCCCTGAGCAAAAAACAGTCAGAGTAACATACCACTACGCCACATCAGCTGCTTTGTAAAAGAGAGGAAGACTGAAACTTAAATGGCTATTATTTAGTGAATTCATTTCTCACTATAGCTGTCAACCTCTTAGTACAAAACACAGTAATGAGGGAATACAGCCCTCAAACATATTCAGTGAATTCAGTTCTTGCCATAGCTGTCAACCTTAGCACAAAAACCTGGACGAAGCCAATAATGGGGGAATACAGTCCCAAAAATAGGGACAAATTTAAAATATTCATCTTATAAACTTAGAAAATTGCTAGAAAAAAAGGTTGTGCTACTATGTATTCTGAAGAACATGAAGTTTGAAATTCAAATGCCGGTCAATTTTACTGCGGACAGAACAAAAACAATTTTCATCAGAGACGCAGGGATTAATACTGCAGACACGTCTTTGTAAAATGGCAGGGCACCAGAGCAAATCCACACAAACACAGGGAGGAGATGCAGACTCCACACAGAAGCCACCCCAACCAAGAATCAAACCAGAAAACCTATAGCTGTGAGGCAACAATACTACCCACTGCACCATCAAATCTGCAAGGAATTAAACATTCAGAAACCTGAAGTCTGAAATTCAAATGCCTGTCAATTTTACTGCGGACAGAACAAAAACAATTTTCAGCAGAGATGCAGGGATTAATACTGCGGACACGTCTTTGTAAAATGGCAGGGCACCAGAGCAAATCCACACAAACACAGGGAGGAGATGCAGACTCCACACAGAAGCCACCCCAACCAAGAATCAAACCAGAAAACCTATAGCTGTGATGCAACAATACTACCACTGCACCATCAAATCTGCAAGGAATTAAACATTCAGAAACCTGAAGTCTGAAATTCAAATGCCTGTCAATTTTACTGCGGACAGAACAAAAACAATTTTCAGCAGAGACGCAGGGATTAATACTGCAGACACGTCTTTGTAAAATGGCAGGGCACCAGAGCAAATCCACACAAACACAGGGAGGAGATACAGACTCCACACACAAGCCACCCCAACCAAGAATCAAACCAGAAAACCTATAGCTGTGAGGCAACAATACTACCACTGCACCATCAAATCTGCAAGGAAATAAACACTCAGGAACCTGAAGTCTGAAATTCAAATACCTGTCAATTTTACTGCGGACAGAACAAAAACAATTTTCAGCAGAGACGTAGGGATTAATACTGCAGACATGTCTTTGTAAAATGGCAGGGCACCAGAGCAAATCCACACAAACACAGGGAGGAGATGCAGATTCCACACAGAAGCCACCCCAACCAAGAATCAAACCAGAAAACCTATAGCTGTGAGGCAACAATACTACCACTGCACCATCAAATCTGCAAGGAATTAAACATTCAGAAACCTGAAGACTGAAATTCAAATGCGTGTCAATTTTATTTAACATTTGTTAATCAGGACAGTCTGACTTGGAACAAAAAAACAATTTTCAGCAGAGGCCCAGGAAGAAATAATGCAGACATGTCTTTGTAACATGGGAGGACACAAAAGCAAACCCACACAAACACAGGGAGAAGATACGGACCCCACAAAGAAGGAACCCCAGCCAAGAATCAAACCTGAGAACCTGCAGCTGTGAGGCAACAATGCTACTACTACACCATCAAATATCAAGCATTGCAACATTTACAAACCACAGATATTATGAGGAACAGATCAGATCAAATATGAGGCAATCTGTTCTCCATACCATATCCTGCCCGTGCAATACTCACAAAGACCCGCGAGATCCCAGCAAAGCTCCTTCCCGACGAGATCCCAAGTAAAAGCTCCCTCCCGACGACGAGACTGTTCTGACTGCTGCTGTTGCAGTCCGGACGCGACATATAATCCCAGCGAGTCTGTGCACTTTAAAAGTGCACAGACGTCTCCTTGTGTCCCTCTATGGGGACTGCTGGACTGCCTTGAGCATGCGCATAGACTGACAGTAGTCAGGACTACTGTGCATGCG
Source organism: Protopterus annectens (assembly GCF_019279795.1). Taxonomy (NCBI): domain Eukaryota; kingdom Metazoa; phylum Chordata; order Ceratodontiformes; family Protopteridae; genus Protopterus; species Protopterus annectens. The sequence goes on from NC_056749.1 coordinate 753,578,992, forward strand.
CGAAGTCCACGAAATTTAAAAAAATAATTTTGTTTTGTTTTCTTTTCTAATTTTTATTTTGAGGGGGCTGCAGTCCGGCAGCCCGATGCTACGAGCCGCCCCTGAGTGAATGTAAGTAATATGGTTACAATACACGTATACATGGATTGAAGTATTTGGAATACTATTCCTCACAAAATAAGAGAGTCAGATAACCTTGCAATGTTTAAAACTCTGTTGGACCTTTGCATGGGCATTAAGGTCTATGATGTACGTTTCAGGGAGTCATTGCATTAAAATGGCTTTATGGCCAGAAACACTGGTTAATCTAACTTATTAACATATAATAGTAACATATAATATATAGTATAATACTTACTATAATATGTAAATATGTAGTAATTATAGTATCTTGCATATTGGTTCTGTCTGATGATTATACCTCTGGTAGTATTCACTGTTTTGGCTTAGCAGCATTAAGTAAAGTTCTTGTTTCTGTCTGAGAAATGCCATTCCCAACAAATATTTTATTGTACCTACTAATTTCCACACGGTGGTACATGTGCTTGTTCCCTCATGTTTGGACTATTGCAATGCTCTGTACCGGGGATTCCTAGCTCACAGATGTACCTTCCCCTTCTTGTGCACAATTCCACTAACTGGCAAGTTACTGGGATTTCTAAATAACATCATATTATGCTAGTTTTACATGAATTGTTCTGACTACCTGTGAGGCAGCTAATCACCTTTAAAGTATGGGCTCTAGTCTACATTGCAATGCACAGTTTGGGTCTCACCTTATGTGAGACCTCCTAAGCTGTCATCATCCATCTTATTTCTTGTGTTCTACTTCTCAGGTGCTACTACTGGTTTTGTTCATTTGCTTATGAGGACCCATATTGTTGAAATCTACTACTTGGTTGACTGAGAGGGCTTCCACCTCTGATAGTCTTCATTTTTATTTGACTTGGAATTTACATAATTTAATTTTAGTGATAGCACTTCATAATTTGTGTAATTATTCATATTTGACTTAGCATTTGCATCACTTATTTTATAAACAGTGTCATGATTTGTTTTTCATCTCATTCTTGATTATGCTATTTTTTATTTTATTTTTAGATTTTGTTATTTTTTTATTATTTCGTTAACCATTTTGCACTGACAATGATGAATGTTGACTTACCCTGGTGCACCCGACTCATTCCCCTAGAATAAATTTTACAGTATTGTTTTGTAAGCTGTATGGATACGTACAGTTCTGTCTCCTTCATTGCCTTTTATCATATTTAAAGAAAGATGCTTGAGGTGACACCCACAGTGGGAACTGATAATTTATCATAATAAAATAAAATAAAAACAAATGAGTGCTTTTGCGTTCGTATCAGAATGCTTCTTCAGACATATACAAAACCAACCATTCCATCTGTTTAAATACAAAAATCAATTAATGTGAGACTCAATCACAGAACTGTATCAATTGCTATAGTTAAAGGTATATCTATCTAAAAAACATTTCAAAACTTACATTAACTTAAATAATTATTAAACCCAACATTTTATAATGTAGAAAACTTAAACAGCTCTATGTTAAATAAACTCACTAAAAATGCATTTTAAGTTGTGTGCATGTAAAATATATATAATAATCTCTCTTAACTGAGAATCTTAAAAATATATAAACTTCATCCTACAGATAGCAGGACACACTACACAATCATGTTAAAACAATGAAAAAAAAATGAATGAAAAAAACAAGAAACTATATGCAAAGTAGACATAAAAATGTATATAAAACACAATAATAATTATACATGCTCGATATTCAAAGAATATCTAATAACTTTGACATAGTGATTATATATGTAGATTTTTATATATATATTTTTTTCATTCATGCTTTTATTTATTTATTATGACATTCTTAATTTAATGTGTGAGAGGTCTATTTATAAGGAAGGGTTTCAATGAAACTCATTTAATCCAAACTTTTTATCTGCTTGTAGTCTAATTATCCATTTGGTTTCTAGTTTTTCAGTGAAGTTCTTGAAGTTGCCCAGCCTAATACTCTTATTCACCAACTCTGTAACTAGGAACACAAATTTATAGGATAAATCATGGCTCAAAACATGTCTTGCCAGAGCATTACTCTCATCCTCCCTGTTGATTGCATATAGATGCTCCCTCACTCATTCCCTTAAAGTTTGATTATTTATTCCTGCGTTGAAAGCAGAACATTTCATACAGCTAGCTTCTTCTTTCAGTTTTTCCTGGTTAGGGGTCGTCACAGTGGAACTCCGGTTTGCTAATGATTGGCAGTAGATTTTTACGGTGCCGAGGTGCCAGCCTGACGCCGAACCTTCAATGAAGGCACGCCCATTCATGAATGTCTTTCAAATGCCACTCGACTGTGGGGAGGACATGCAGACTCCATACAGAAGGCGCTCCAGGCGAGAATCAAACGGGAGAATCTCTTGCTGTGAGGCGACAACGCTACCGCTGCATCACCGCGGCTTTTCATACAGCTAGCTAAATATACTAATCACGAGTTTTGCAGTCAACATAACTGAAAGATGTATGTCTTTTTGTGTAACTGGGTGTATAAAAATATTGCTGTTGGCCATATAGGCACAGTGGTTGCAATTTCTACATGTGAAAGTTCCCTTTCTTACTGATTGAACTCAGTTATAGAATTGGTGAATAGGAGTATTACGTTGGGCAATGTCAAGAACGTCATTGAAAAACTAGAAACCAAATGGATAATTAGACTACAAGCAGATAACTTTTTTGGATTAAATGAGTTTCATTGAAACCCTTCCTTATAGATAGACCTCTCACACATTAAATTAAGAATGTCATAATAAATAAATAAAAGCATAAATCAGAAAAAAAATATATATATATATATATATATATATATATATATATATATATATAAATCTACATATATAATCACTATGTCAAAGTTATTAGATATTCTTTGAATATCGAGCATGTATAATTATTATTGTGTTTTATATACATTTTTATGTCCACTTTGTATATGGTTTCTTGTTTTTTTATACATTTCTTTCATTGTGTTAACATGATTGTGCAGTGTGTCCTGCCATCTGTAGGCTGTAGTTTATATATTTTTTAAGATTGTATCAGTTATTTAAGAGAGATTATTATATATTTTTTACATACACAACTTAATATGCATTTTTAGTGAGTTTATTTACCATAGAGTTGTTTAAGTTTTCTACATTATAAAACATTGGGATTAATAATTATTTAAGTTAATGCAAGTTTTGAAATGTTTTTAAGATGGATATACCTTTGACTACAGCAATTGATACAGTTCTGCGATTGGTCTTTGAGGCTTACATTATTTGATTTTTGTATTAAAACAGATGGTATAGTTGGTTTTGTATATGTCTGAAGAAGCGTTCTGATGCGAACGTTAAAGTGCTCACTTGTTTTTATTTTACTTTATTACAATAAATTGTTATCAATTCCCACCGTGGGTGTCACCTCAAGCATCTTTCTTTGGATTTACATATATTTTCATTGAGGTGCTTTGTCCTCATACTTCTGTGCTTTCTCATTGACTTCCTTTTACCATATTGTTGTACTCCATCAGTAATACAAGTTAATGTCTCTATATAAAATCCGAGCTGGAGCTTAACAAGGCAGCCCCATGGTGCTGATAGATAATGTCCTGACTACTGCCTAGGTAAGCCATGATTGAGTAGTGGCTCAGGTACCTGGAGGAGCTGGCACAGATGGTGGACAGGCCCAATGGGAAGATGCAGGTGTCTGGTAGGCTCACTGGTGCTCTTGAGTAAGTAGAGACTTGCCCATAGCAATGAGCCAGTGCAGGAAGGATGTGAGCTGTGGTTGCCCAAACTGGTGCCATCACATGTGAAGGAGAGTACATGTGCAGGGCGAAGGAGCATAGGCATTTGTAGCAGTCACTACCATAAGCGTGAGGATTACGGCTACAATATTTGCACTGAGTTGCTGCAATGCCAATGAGGGCACATACAACCTTCATGGCTGCCTGTATAATGACTTCCTGGACAGCTATCACCCCTGTATAATATGGGGTACATCTGTTGTATGGGGGAATAAGTGATCTTTGCCTGATAGGAGTTTTGATGGCTGGCAGGCACAGGGGTAGAAAGATAAAGAAAAAAAGAAAAACGAAAAAAATGTCAAAGCATTAACAGTTCCAACACCTATTGCTGTGGTTACTATTGACAGTTCAAAGACTAGACTATATCAGCTGTGAATGCATACGTAATAATGCCAGTTAGTTTCCCTCTCCATTTATTTTTTTGAAGTATGTTGAGTGAAGTGCTATCAGGTCAAGGTTCATAATGGTATGTATTACTATTATTAGTGGTAGTCATGGCTTATTGGTAGGTCATACAGACTAATGTTACCAAGGTCCTGGGTTTGAGACTGGCAGTGGGACTTTATTTTTACTCCCTATGCTGTGGAATAAAATCCCGGTCCATGTGAGGCAGAGCACCTCGCTGACTCTGTTCAAGAGAAATCTAGACCTGTGGATGGGAGATCGTAGGTTTACCCCGGGAATCATCTCTGTGTCACTGCTGGACAGAGGCACAACAAACTAATGGTCACAGTATTTTTTCATATAAGGTGGCGAAGCCACAAAAATTTGGGCTAGGCTTATAAATGCCTTAGGGCAGATAGCCTAGTATAAACCTATGAACCTATGAACCTATTACTAATAATAATGATGATGATGATGTCTCATTAGCAACAGATACCTTTGATAACATGAATGAGAAGTTATTGGGGCAGATTAGTTGTCTGGTACCATTTAGTCATAAGCTTAGAAACAGATGCGGTCGTGTTGCATGGGTAAATTTAGTTCAACAAATAGTAGTTGCTTGGGACTGACAATAGGCTTGAGTTCCACTGGAATAACTTGTTTCATTTTTTCACAGCTTCTAGCAAGCGGCCAAAATATGCGCACAGTGCATATGTGTTGACAGGTTCTGCTTTTTATGAAGAGTCCCATAATGAAACGGTTTCCCTGCTATGGAAACAGAAACAAGATATCCATGGATGCCATCCTGGGTCTGTCAAAAAGGTTAAAATCTGATTTTTTTCAGATACAGTTACCTTATGACCAGACAGTCACACTGACTTATTGTTTTGTGCTATTATACCCTGAAGCTGATGTAGTCCGCAGCAGTAAATCCTGCTAACAATCAACAATGAGACGATCTGCAGAATAACTTTAATACTGCTTGACTCTGTACTTGAAGTCTAAGCCTGTTATTATTTATTATGAGCTAGAAAGGCGTAAACTCTACAACTTCTCCCTCCTCTTGCTGTGATGCTACCCTCAACCATTTTTTTCTCTCTTTCGTTTTTACTCCTGACGCTATCTTTCCTTCCTTCCTGTATAAACTCTGCTTAGTACACTCTGTTATTCTGTTACCTGCTCTCTCTGTCACCTCCCTCTCACCCACCACATTGCCTCTGCTCTCTTCTTACATGATCCTGGACTTAGTCTTTTTCACTCTTGTACAAAAATAATACGCTCTTCTTTTTAGGATAGAACCCGTTTCTGTATTGCATTATCATTTCTTAATCTTCTCTTCAGACTTGAAACAATAAAAAGACCATGTGATACAAAGTAATGTTTCAAAGGGTGAATCTGGAGCATCTTTGAGGTAAAGTGATTCATTCACAGTCACATGGCGTGCAAACAAAGATAATGGAAAAAGCAAAGGGCATGAGATGCTTCAGATTTGTACTCAAGCAAACATTTTAGAACATTTCATTAACTGGTGATTGGTCACAACTGTGGACCCTTTTCAGCTATGACGTAAAACATAAGGACAAGTATTATACATATTTGCTCACACACACACACACACACACACACACACACACACACATATATGTATGCGTGTGTGTGTGTGTCTGTCTATCTATATTTGTTCCCCCTATATTTTGGCAATATTTAATTACTTAAAATGTCAACCATAAAACCAAAACTGGTTGATCCTTCATTTCCAAGTAAACATTATAAACACCTTTTTTTTAGGGTCAGGTCTACCTGCTCCCTCCCCCTACTGTAGGGTGTATATATACCCATACCTCCTTTATTGCATATACCAAACTGCAAAGAAAAAAAGAAAAAAAAATACAAGCAGTTTGAATCACTGTCATTGTGCTACAGAAATTGCATTAGTTGTTACTTCCTATTGGAAATGTGATTAAGGAGTTCTAAACCACCGAATACAACATGACAAGTTGAATCTCATCCATTTTACTTTTAAACAACTCTAGAGAAGCTCTGGACATGTAAACGGATGTACTGCATTTCCCTGATACTACATGGCCTGAGGCCAACTAAAAAACATCCAGCACTTATGCAAACTACAATTTCACTGAAAATACAAAAAACATTCTGTGATAGGACCACACACACAGACCAATTTTGCCCCAGAATCTAGTTTGGTGTAAAATGTTACTTAGCAGACTGTCCCAAGTTTAAATGCTAAATAGAAGTGATATAACCAATTTCAATCAATGTTAATTGAAAAAGGTATAAAATGCAGAAAATAGAATATAAATGGTAAATGGAGATATCACCTTGTATGTAGAGTAATGCTGGTTAATATTTATATATATATATATATATATATATATATATATATATATATATATATATATACACATGCACACACACTCGCGTATATATAATGCACGTGTTTGTGTAATATGTAATCAAGAGAAAAATAGAAGTAAATAAGGAACTATGGTGTCATCTAGTGGATGAATGTGGAACTCCATATAACCTGATGCATAAATACCAGATATTAAAACTTCTCAGACATGAAGATTAAGGCTATTAATACACAAAGCTCTTGTAATAATAATCTGAATATTTTTCTGTAATCTAAAAATCTTTACTAACCCATTTTATTAGTAAAGAATGCAGTGAGGCATATTTTATTATTTCTGTATAAAGCTCCAGTTATGGCAACAGATATCATTCAGGTGCATATTTCAACCATCTACATTTTTGCCTCATAGTTTTGGTCTGTTCCTTATAAAATGTTTTTTTTGGCAAACTACAGAGGACTGCAGTCACTAAATAATAAGATACATTTGAGTTTCAGGCTTCATATCCTTCAGAAAATGCATGCTAAAACAAAACCTTTTATTCTAGCAACTTTCTAAGTTTCTATGAACAATTTTCAGTGTTGTGCTAGTTACTTATAAAAGTAATAAATTGCTATTACTAGTTACTTTTCAGTGAAAGTAATATATTACCATTACTTATTACTTTTCTAAAAAAAGTAATATATTACTATTACTAGTTACTAACATGATAATATTGAGATTTACTCACATAAGTAAGCACAAGTTCATAGGTAGGTACTAGGCTATTGGCTCTAGGGCCTATATAAGCCTAGCCAAAAAGGTACCCTGGCTTTCGCCACCCAAGAAAATAATTTTCCTGTGCCCCTGTCAAGCAGAGCTACAGAAGTGATCCCTGGGGTGAATTTCCTATTTCCCATCCAATCATCAAGATTTTTCTTGAAGAGTGCTAATGAGGAGCTCTGTTTGACATAGGTAGTCTGTTCCAGAGTATGGGAAGTCTCTGGGAAAGGAATCTATCCCTCCAGCATGTTCTGTTTATTGTGGTGACTAGGTTTAGGTCCCCAGAGCGTGTAGCTCGGAGGGACTGGGATTTCTTTAAGTGGAGTATGTCCAACAGCAATGGGTTTGACATAGCTTTGTATGTTAGGCAGAGATCGCTTCTGAGTAGGCGATATGCGACGGAGTAAAGCTGGAGTTTTTTGAGACAGTCTGCGTAGGGCATCTGTTTGAGGCCAGTAATCCTCTTTGTGAGGTATTTCTGTGGCCTTTCCAGTTGTTGTAGATGTCTTGTGAGGTACATAACAAAAGGGGCATTGTACTCTATAATGGGTCTAATGAGTGATGATTAGAGGGGAACAATGACCTCTTTTTTTATGGATGAGAATCCTTTCGTGATGAGGTGAGCCATGTAGAAGGATTTCCTGACCACTGTGGCAATGTGATTTTCAAAGGAGAGATTACTTTCCACCTGTGTCCCAAGGTCTTTTATCACACTTTTGGCGTTAAGTAGACTACCACTTATGTGGTAATTCATGGGTACAGAGTTTTTACCAAAGGGGATGACAATACAATTTTTGGCATTGAGCTTCAGGCCATGGCTTTGACACCAGGCATCTGTCTCAGTGAGGCCCTTTTGTAGTATGCCCACATCATTAGGAGTTTTGATTATGGCTCCTAGTTTGCAGTCATCTGTAAACTTTATTAGCCAAAGACCTTCTGTGTTTGGTATCTACTTCTCTGAAGTACAGGCTAACAGGAAAGGACCCAGGACTGAACCCTGTGGTACTCCACTTGTCACTGGTCTGAAGTCGGATTTGGAGTCTGCTACTTTCACAGTGTGGGTTCTGTCCGTGAGCCAGTTGGCAACCCATCTTGTGACATAGGGATTTATACCTAGTTTAGTGAGCTTATCTATAATTCCAGAGTGGGGGATGGTGTTGAAAGCCTTGTCAAGATCTAGATAAGCTGTGTGAACCACCTTACCCTAGTCTATGGCTTTGGTGACTGCTTCAAAGAAGTCAATCAGGTTTAGGAGACATGATCTGCCTTTTACAAACCCGAACTGGGTAGGGTCCAGATTTTGGAGATTACCAATGTCTTTGTTAATGAGTTTCATGATGATACGTTCCATGGCCTTGTAGACGAGGCTTGTCAAGCTAATGGGGCGGTAGTTCCCGGGGTCCGTCGTGGCTCCCCCTTTGTGGAGTGGGATAACTATCGCAGTTCACCATTCAGTGGGCACAAAGCCTGAAGTGAGGCTATGATTGAACATGGTACTTAGGTAGGGTGCCAGTTCATTCTGTAGTTCATGTAGAATGCAGCCTGGGATATTGTCAGGTCCCATGGATGCTGTGTTCTTGGCTTTGGAGAGTGTGTTTTTACCTGTGCAGCCATGATTACAGGAACTTTGCATTCTTCCGGTATAGAGATGGGCCCTCTAGGGGGTGAGAGGGGGGTAAAGTTAGCACTGAACCTATCTGCCAGGATGTTGGAAATATCAGTTGGTTCTGTATATTTAGTACCATTGTGCTGTAACTCAGAGCAGATCTAAGTGTTGCCATTGAGATTCTTGACATAGCTATAGAATGCTTTGTGGTTGTCTTTAGAGTCAGTGGCAATTTTGTTTTCGTAACTAGCTTTGGAGGACTTTATGAGGGAGTAAGTGTATTATTAAAGTTGTATACACAGTGTCACAATGATGATGAATAGGATCTAACAGTTGAAAAACTCCACTAGACTAGACTTAATACTGAGGCAGCACAGTGGTGCAGGAGTTAGCATTGTCACCTCTCAGCAAGACATTCTCCAGTTCGATTCTTGGCTGGGGTGCCTTCTGTGCAGAGTCTGCATGTATGTCCTCCCTGTGTTTGCAAGAGTTTCCTCTGGGTGCTCTGGTTTCTTTCCACATTCCCAAGACATGCTTCAGGTGGATTAGACATTGTAAATTGGCCCTACGTGTGCATGTTTGCGCCTTCTGAGGAAAGTTGGATGCCGGGCTGGCAAGTTGACACTGTAAACCTCTACTGTCACTTGTTCTGCAGACTGATGATCTACCATGGTGACTCCTAATGGGATCAGCCAAAAGGAGAACACAAGTCTTTATATATAGAGAGTCACAAATAATAATTAAACCAAACCATATACAGCCAGCAGCACAAGACCTACAAAAACCTATCACATTTTGTCTATTTTCAGCAACAAAAAATCGAAACCCAAAAGGAATTTTAAATAGAACATAACAAATTGTCAAGACAAAAATTGGTTGATTACAGATACACCCAAACAGTCCTGCTTGGTGCAGTGGGTTGGGGTGTCATTTGTTAAACTGATGAGTGGTAAGTTTGATTCTGATTGACAGTGGAATGGAGAACCAACACCATTTATTATATGGCAAGGTAAGGATATGATCTCTAGCAGGACAGAACTGTCCCAGTGTTAGGGGGTGTTTTATTGGGTCAGAGTCCCACAGTACTAGGGCAGGGCCAGAGTCTGGTCATCATAGTGACTAGCCCTCTCTGGGCCAGTAATCAATGAGCCTGAAACCTCACCACTGACACTGAACAGAGACGTGCACTTAGAATACAAATAGATACACTCAGTATTTCCAGTTGCAGACCACTCTGCATCAAGAACAGTTTTCCTTAAGAACATACAAGGAACACACTCAGTCCAGGGTCTGGATCTCTCTGTCTTTCTCCTCCAGGTACCCAATAAAACTCCCCACTGGTACAGCTGCAGGGTTATGTCCTCAGCGGGAGTGTCCAAGCCAAGTCCTCCAGCACCCTCTTTGTGAACCCAGTGTTTTATGACCCTGCTCCAAGTAGCTCACACGCACACACACACACACACACACACACACACACACACACACACACACACACACACACACACACACACACACACACACTGTGATATTTGATTTTTTAAACACACACCTAGGAATGGTTGGCCCAGATTTACCTGCTGTGCCCTCTTCTACTCAAAGTATATGGTAGTTATCACTGCTACCAGACACTCCACAATCAGCTACTCAAAGGCCCTTAACAAAGGTTGTAAAATTATACTGTGTAATATTAATACTAATATAAATGGTAGTAGATGACCAAGACAGTTAGGCCTTCTGGAGTGGCCCACACAGTGTCACCAAATAAATATAAGTACTCTCAAAGGTTAGGCACTTTCTAAAAGGACCAGCCACAATAAAAAGTTTTAAATATATTTAATTATAAATAATAAAAGAACATGAAAATACTGAATATATTTTTACAGTAAACCACAGAGTTCAAGCCACTGAAAATATTGACAATAACATTGATGAACAAAATCAGACAAATAAAGAAAAACAGTATCTAAACTGAGCTTTACTATATTTTCCTGACTGAATATAGAATTACTATTCCCTACTTATTTAATAGATCAAGGCAGACAATGTGGTGAATGGACTTCTTGTTGTCAGGCCCAAGAAAGAATACTCAATACTGAGAGATATCCCTTTGGAAAATCTAAAATGTCCAGGATAGCTGGGAGAATGACTTAATCTGGTCACCTGACTCTAGTTCTCACAATATCCCCCTTTGAAGCTGAGACAGGGAATTTAGCATAGAGGGCTACAATACACATCTAAATGTTTATGGCAGTTGCCTGGAGCCATGAAACAATTACAGTACTTCCCCTCTTCTTTACTGAAGTTAATAAACAATGGCTTCTTCCAGACCTACCATCTCCAGTCCTATTCATCACTGTGGGATGCCATTTTAAGGGTTTAACAGCTCATTTACATTTCCCTTATTTTTCTTAAAGCAAGCTAGCTGGTTAACCCCTGCAGTTCAGTTCTAATACATTTGTAACATAAACATATGTACAAGTCAGTTTGGTACTGAAATGCCATAAAGTTGTAATACATTTGTAACATAAGCATCTGTACAAATCAGTTTGATATTTAAATGCCATACAATTCCAATACATTTGTAACACAAGATTTTTATACACATCAGTTTGATATTCAAAGGATATATTATTCTTTACAGAACACCAGCTGGGTATGCTTGCACTAGCCCATATCATCACATTTCTTCCCCCTTCGAAGACTCAAGATACTTTTCAAAGTGACCCTTGAAAAACATGACTTGCAAGAAACAAACCTATCTGGGAATATATTATACCATTCCCTGTCTTGAGATTCCATCTGCCTTGGCATTGCTAACCTCACTACAGTGCTGTGCTGTCATATGATATGCCTGCAACCTTAGGCTCTACCACAGTAACTTGGGATTTTGCTGGCTGGTTCCCTGTAGCCATAGATTCCCCTCAGTCTCTTCCTGCCTCTTACTGCAAATACTTAGCACAAGGGCCTCTCTGTGATGGCAAGGTTTCATCATGTTAACATGGTAAAGTCTGTGCTCCTGCCTCCTGCCTAACAGTTCTACCATGTAGTTAACATCACTGACCTTCCTTACCACTATAAAGGATCCCTTCCAAGCTGCCTGTAGCTTATTGTGTCTGACAGAAATAAAAACAATCACCTGCTGTCCCACAGCATACTCTCTGGCTAGAACATTTCTGTTGTACCAGACCTTTTTCTGCTGTTGGGCTCCTGCCAGGTTCTCCTGGGCCAAGCCCATGATATCCCTGAGCCTTGTCCTGAGGTTTAGGACATATGCCACAACAGACTCCTTGTGGGATTCACACTCACTCGCCCACTCATCATAAATCAAATCTTGAGGTCCCCTCACCCTATGCCCAGACAGCAACTCAAAGGTTGAAACAACTGTGGATTCCTGGGGTACCTCTCTGTAAGCAAACAGCAGATGGGAAAAGTATTTGTCCCATTCTCTCTTAAACTGGTCTGCAAATGCCTGTAGCATGGTCATTAGTGTAGAGTTTAACCTCTCCACAAGACCATTAGTCTGGGGATAGTTTTTAGGTGCTTCACCCCACAGAGCTTCCACAGACAAGCCAGCAGGTCTGACATGAAATTGGCACCTCTGTCAGTCAGTATTTCGTTTGGAAATCCTACCCTGCTGAAAGTCTGTAGCAAAGCATTTGCGACCTTTTCTGCCTCAATGGAGGACAGAGCCACTACCTTGGGGTATATAATATCATAATCTATTACCACCAGGATATACTTCTTCCCTGTGGAACTTGGGGTACTCAGAGGCCCCACAATATCCATAGCTACCCTCTGAAATGGCTTGTCAATCATAGGCAAAGGTATCAAAGGAGCTTTGAGCTTGTCTCCTGCCTTGCCTACTTTTTGTCACTGCTCACAGGTCCTGCAGTACTGTGTTACATCCCTTGCAATCCCAAGCCAATACAAGTTCTGCATAATACATTTCTTGGTATGCTTTATGCCCATTTGACCTGCAATAGAAATGTCATTGGCTATGGCTAGAAGTGCCAGATGGTAGGGTCTGGGCACTACCAACTGCTGTATTACCTTACCTTCTAGTCCTCTCTCAGGGGTCCACTCTCTGTACAGTAACCCTTTGTTCCAGTATGCAGACTCTCCCTTTCCCTGAGAATCAGGTGCCTTCCTAGTTGCCTCCCTCAAGCCTTGTAATGTAGGGTCAGAGATCTGAACCTATCTCAACTCTGTCTTTGTGATTTTCCCGGCTCCCCTTCCACAGGTAGTCTGGTATCTTCTGACAGCAGCACCTCACTGTCAGCCTGGGTACTACCACTCACCTCTGCCCTTGCAATCACTCTGTCCAAAGGAACAAGGTACCTGAACTTCAAAAGACCACACAGGAAGCCTTTTCCTCAGTTGAAACTTGGCTTTCAGGTGCACAATTGATACTTAACCCAAACAAAACAAAACTCCTCATCTTCCAACCCACGAAACACAATCTAAATACCCACCAGTTTAATATTAAAGCCAATGACAACACCATTATCCCCCCAACAGACCACACCAAACTACTTGGAGTTGAAACTGACAATAACCTCAAGTTTGACATCCACATCTCATTAACCATAAAAAAGTACACAAAAAACTAGGAGCTTTATACAGAAATAAGTAATTCCTCACCAAAACAGCCAAGATTTCAGTTGCAAATAGCCACCTTATCTCCACTCTACTCTACGCCTCTCCAATATTTACCAACCTAAGGCAAAGTGAGTTAGGTAAACTCGAAGCCTGCTACAACAAAATAGCAGTTTGCCACTGGCACAAACTACCATAGCCACCACTACACCTCACTTACTGAACTAGGCTGGCTAGAACTCCCTCACCTACTTCAATGGTACCAACTCTCACTCACCCACAAACTACTAAATCATCCTCTAAAAGTCCCCTCCCTCCAAAATCTACTCCAACCTCATCATACCACCAGACCACTATGCTTCAGCAACAAAAATCAATTACAGGTAACTAAAGCCAGGAACTCTGCTGGAGAAGCTCTCTTCTCCTACTCCATAGCAAAATTATGGAATACCCTTCCTCACACTATAATGTCTGTGTCATCACACACTAACTTCAAAGGTGCTCTAAAATCCCATCTAAAAGAGTACTAGACATAGGTTCATAGGTTCATAGGTTCATAGGCTCATAGGTTCTGTAACTAACCTCTCTAACATCTCTACCCCAACCTCTCTAATCCCTTTCTTCTACACCTCTAACTACCTCGGATTGCAGCCAAATACATTGCTTATAAACCTATATCTCAGCTGTAATCTTAGCCACTGTTATTCAAGGGTAATAACTGCTAGCTCAGCTATTAAAATACTTTAGTCTTTATGGCACCAATGATACAAGTGTTGTACCATTTAACTAAATAATTTCATTTTGAACTGTAACTGTGTAACTATTGTTAGACAAAACCTACCTATACTTCTTATAACTTCTAATTAATTATTTTTAATTGTTGTTTTTATTGTGGAGCTTTTCTCCTCGAGCCTCTGCTGAAAAAGGACCTGTGTCCAGTTGTTTTTTCCCGGTCAACAAATGTAAATAAAATAAAAAATAAAAATAAATAAAACATCAGTACCTACCAACAGCTGGGGCTCATCTTCAGGCTCACTGCTACAGGGTAGCTCCCTCCCTGAATTAGCCACATCACTAGTCTTGGCTTCAGGGGTGTGGTCTGTCTGGTTCTCCCCCGGGCTACCAGATCCACATGCCTGTCTCCAAGCTTGAGTGCATGTCACTGCTTGCACACAAGGTACTGCATTATCAGAATCATTCTCTATCAAGACATCTGCAGGGATATCCTCAAACACACCTACTTGCCTGCTTCCTTTTATACCCTCCCAGTCAAGGTGAACCCTGGCCAAAAGCATTCGAAATGGGATGCTTCCTAAAGCTCTGACTTGAGTGGACTGATAAAGCAAGTAGTACTGCTCCTCTTTAACCACTGCAGGCTTCACAATGGTTATATCAGAGACTGTGTCTGTCTTGGCAGTGGCCTGTTTTCCACCAAGATAGAATACAAACTCTGGTGGTAGTTTGGTATCCCTGTTGTCTCCAGACAACTTACCACTGGAATTCTGTTATTCCCACTTGCTGGCTCCCATAGCTTTTGTTCTCCACCATGCCTCTGTGAACATCTATATATTACATGACCCCACTAGTTATATTTAACACATTTAGCACTTGATCCTGGCAGTGTACCTGAACTAGTGGCTTGCCTGTTACTGGCAGACTCTGTTGGGTAGTTTAGGCTGCCTGACATGGGTTTCCTTATATCCATGTGCAACACTGGGTACTCCATTGTTGTGCAGTGCCCTGCTTGCTAAGTAGAGATCCCCCTTTTCTCCAGCTCATCTGTAGAGTTGCATTTTTGGACTGCCAACCAGATACTCATGTCCTCAGGCAAAGTGCTAAGGGCTTGTTCTCTCACCAAAAGGTCTACCAGCCTTTCAAAAGTGGTGACCAGACACCCACTCACCCACCTATGAAAATAAGTGCTTAACTCAGCAATATAATTGCACACACTTTCATCTACCTTGTGTCTATGCTCATGATTTTTTTTTCTGTAAGCTTCAGGTGTAACTTAAAACATTCCAATAAACATTTTAACTGTATCATAGTTTAAGCAATCAGTATGAGACAATTTAGAAATCGCAGTTACAGCTTTGCCATGGAGTAAGCAGCCAGGAACCATACCCAGAGCCCTTGGTCAACATTATACTGTTTACTGTACATACTCTTTCAAATATATGAACAACTCTATCAAAATTATCATCCTTTGTAAATTGAGGAAGAAATTTACTGATCTTCGTTGCTTCTGGGGTTCAATTACTCCCTTCCTCATTACCTCTATGACTCTGGCAAAGGGCCAGTATTTCCTTTTCATGGTGCCTTTATTTCTTCATTTTCCTCAGCCTCCAAACATCACATCCTTTCTGCTGTCTCTAATTCCACCTGTTTTGCCTGCCCCAGTCTCTCATTTTATTCAGCCTCCAAACCCCTCATTATCTCTGCTGATTCCAATTCCCAACATATGGCCTCCAGTTCAAGTGTCTTTAACTCCAGATGGGGCTTTAAGTCCTCTGAGGAAAAGGTGAACTGTCCTGTTTCTGAGAGCTGCACATCCTCAATGCTAGACTGGTTGTTTTCCTTGTTGCTGGTCTGTGCTGTAGTTGTGATTAAGGCTGCAATCATTTCCCCTTTAGTCAGGTTGGCATGCACCAGTCCTTTGGCTTGGCACACATCAGCCAACTGGTTCCTCCTCTGCTGACATACTTGCCTGCTCTCCCTGACTAACTAAGCTAACAAAAAGTAAATAAATAAACTCTGAATGTCTACTTTGTGGCTGCTTGAGAGTACAAACACCTTCTTTAGTGACCACTGCTTACAGGCTACAGAAATTCAATATCCACATGACGGCTCAACAATATGTGATGACCTGTCTTTGGGCCAGTAATCAAGGAGCCTGAATCCACACCACTGACATTGGACAGGGACGTGCACTTGGAATATAAATGGATACACTCAGTATTTCCAGATGCAGACGTCTCTCCATTAAACACAATTTCCTTTAAGAGCACACAGGGACCACATCCAGTCCAGGGTCTGGATCTCTCTATCCCTTCAGGTCCCCAATAAAATTCCCTACTGGTAGAGCTGTAGGGTTAGGTCCTTGGATGCAGTGTCCAAGCCAAGTGCTCCAGAACCCTCTTTGTGAACCAAGTGCTTTGTGTCCCTGCTCCACGTAGCTCACACACACACACACACACACACACACACACACACACACACACACACACACACACACACACACACAGTGAGATTTGATTTTATACACACACACACACCTGGGAAAGGCTGTTCCAGATTTATCTGCTGGCCCTCCTCTGTACCGAGTATAAGGTAGTTATCACTGCAACCAGGCACTCCACAATCAAGTACTCTAAGGCCCTTAACAAAGGGTGTCCAATTATACTGTGTAATATTAACACTAATACAAAATGTTAGTAGTTGACCAAGACAGCTAGGCCTTCTGGAGTGACCCACATGGTGTCACCAAATGAATATAAGCACTCTCAAAGGTTAGATACTTTCTAAAAGGACCAGCCACAATAAAAGTTTTAAATATATTTAATAATAAAAGAACATGAAAATACTGAATATATCTTTTACAGTAAACCACAGAGTTCAAATCACAGGAAATATTGAAAATAACACTGATGGACAGACTCAGACAAATAAAGAAAATGAATATCTAAACTGAGCTTCACTATGTTGTCCTGACTGAATCTAGGAGAATTACTATTCCATACTTACTTAGTAGATCAAGGCAGATGATGTGGTGAACTGTCCTTCTTGTTGTCAGTCCCAAGACAGAATACTCAACACTGAGAGATTTCTCTTTGTAATATCTAAAATTTCCATGATGGCTGGCAGAAGGACTTCATCTGGTCACCTGACTCTAGGTTCTCACAGTATCCTCCTCTAAAGCTGAGACAGGAATTTAGCATAGACAGCTACAATACAGA
The DNA here is from genome assembly GCF_019279795.1 of Protopterus annectens. Taxonomy (NCBI): domain Eukaryota; kingdom Metazoa; phylum Chordata; order Ceratodontiformes; family Protopteridae; genus Protopterus; species Protopterus annectens. The sequence goes on from NC_056749.1 coordinate 753,596,542, forward strand.
TCTAAATGTTTATGGCAGTGCCCTGGAGCCATGAAACAGTTACAGTACTTCCCCTCTTCTTTACTGAAGTTAATAAACAGTGGCTTTTTCCAGACCTACTGTCTCTGGTCTTTTTCATCACTGTGGTATGCCATTTTAATGGTTTAACAGCTCATTTACATTTCCCTTATTTTTCTTAAAGTAAGCTAGCTGTTTAACCTATGCTCTAGTTACGAAAAAAGTAACATATTACTATTACTTTGTCACTATTTTGAAAAAATAACTAGTTACAGCATATTATTAGTTGCTAGAAACTGTAATATATTACATATTGTAATATATTACTCCCATCACTGGCAATATTTAAAATCTATCAGTATTTTTAGGCTTTGTCTAGATTTTTTGCACTAAGAAGTTGAGAAGTATGACACAGACAGACAGACAGACAGACAGACACACACACACACACACACACACACACACACACACACACACACAAGCACATGCACACACACACGAACACTTACAGACACACACAGAAACATACAGACACAAGCACACACATACACACTCACACTGACACACACACATGCACACATACATATTTGGGAGCTCTGACTAAGGTATAACTGTTCAGACAATTTCTATCTCCTCCCTGTGCAATTCAAGTTCATAACCACTGCTTTTCATAATCCATCACTTTATTCTGTAACCTTTTTCTTGTCCTACTCGGCTACTGTTTTTTTTTTTTAAGGAAGTGATTTGTTGTCCATTCTGGACTTTGTTGAAAGCTGCACTTATTCATTCACTGAGTATACACATTGCTTCACTAGGTATAAACCCTTCTCCTGAGTACTTTCAGGCAGAGGTTATTCCTTCCTGTAGAGTTTGCTTCAGGAAAATGAACTTCTGTGACTCTAGGAGTATCAAAGTAATTTTTATATCCTGGACTTCTGGCAGATCAAAAGTTGAATGGTTTGCCCAAGCTCTCTTCTGGTGAGACAGCCCATAATTTTAACATTCTTGAATAACTCCAGCCATACCTCTCAACAATGCAGGGCAAGAAAATACGGACAAAGACACAAATAATGAGGGGCAAAGGCCCAAAAACAGGGACACTTTTTAAATATTGCTTTTACACACTTAGAAAGTTGATAGAATGACAGGTTTTCCATTAGCATGAATTTTCTGAAGGATATGAAGTCTGAAACTCAATTTGTCTGCCATTAATTTCTGACTTCAGTCCTCAATGATTTGTCAGTAACTTGCCAGAAATCTACAATTGTATGAGAAATTGACCAAAAATATGAGGCAAAAATCTGGACATTCTTTGAAAATCTGGACAGTTGAGAGGTATGACTCCAGCTCCAGGACCATTGTGTGCTGCTTTGTAGGCAGTAACTCTCACAGCTAGGTCATTCTGACACATGCATCTATTTGAGAGATAGTATTCCAAAGACAATGGCTAGCCTACACCCTTGTGGTGTCCAACCATTTTTTAGCATACCAGCCATCTACTTGGTTTACCTTACTTTTGTAATTTTTACCAACATGGTGCATATACAAGGTAAAACATAAAGCAGGTTACACTACCACACGTCACAGGCTCTGATTTTATAACCACAAACTCTAATTACCTCAGGACATCATTACTAACTGTCTGACATACTGTTTAGGTACCAAAAGTGTGTGTGTGTGTGTGTGTGTGTGTGTGTGTGTGTGTGTGTGCGAGATACCTCTCCAATGTGCAGATTTTCTTAGAATGTCCAGACTTTTGCCTTTTATTTTCCACATCTCATAAAATCTGTGGTTTTCTGGCATACATACATACTACAATGGGAACCTCTGATACATACTACAATGGGAACCTCTGATACATACCACACTGGGAACCTCTGATACATACTACAATGGGAACCTCTGATACATACTACAATGAAGATTTCAACCTAAAACGCGGGCAGTTGACAAAGCTTTTAAAAAGGTACGATGCAGTACATGTAGAAAACTGTTATTTTGCACGTTGTTTGGAACTTAACATCGTTCCCAAGGGGTTACGATTTTTTAAGTGCCCCAATGGGGTGCAAGCAGGAGATCCTTTTTTTAACATCTTGACTGCCTTTTTCAATGATGCAGAGCTCCGTTTCTTAAAGCAGATTTTTGACAATAATATTGCCAAAAAGGAACTACTTAGGAAAGAAATCACTGAATTAGAGACATACTTCAAGCAGAGTTTAGGTGAACCAAAGTTTTCCGAGTTTTTTGCTTCCGTTTCTAAAGAAACCGAACAGTTTTCTTTTGACAACATAAATAGGAAGCATTCAAAATTGTTGTGGGATCTTGAATCATACAAAAACAACTCTGCCTTTACTAATTTTGGTGCTCCTAACAAAACTTACAAATATGTTAACAATAACGGCCAAGGAACCAAAAAGGTTGATGGTGGGCTTTTGCCTAACACGGTTGGACACGGAGGTAACAATTACTTCAGAAATCATTCCTCTGTGACGGCCGGGTTTACGGACCCTTCTAGGTCCAATATTTATGAAAGAACGACAACCAAGTTACCTTCTGATAAAAGCACCACTAACGAGGTTGTTCAAGCTGAAGGGAATCCTTCAGTAGGTGTTGAGAACTTTCCACTATTATCTATTGTAGATAATACCACTAAGAACAGTAGTAATGCCATTGCTGCCGGGACAGGATCAGGGAATTCTACTTCCCTACCATCATCAGGTTCTTTTTCCAACCGGAGGAACCAAACTGCAACCAAGACAGTGCTAACCAGGAGTCGAACTTTTCTGGGTTCCCAGTCCTCAGGGGAAGAGACCTAGAAGTTACGAACGACCATTTTAGCATTATCAATTTGACTACCCATGTTTTTAGTAGTGATGAATTGGATGTTTTGAAATTAGGGCTTAATTTTGTTCCTCAAACAAGGGTTAACTATGTGAGGACTGTTATTGACATTAAGAAATATTCTCGAAAGTTGAACTTGCATTATTTATTGCATGATTTACCTACAACTGAACGTACTTTTGTTAAACCTTCACTTTATTGTCCTAAGTTACATCACACTTTAAAGGTTTTTGAGGAAACATGCATTCAGGATGTTGACTGTTTATTGAGACATGACTCTAGTTTATTGAGCAATTTAACAAACGATGAGAGGCAGGCTATTAAAAATTTACAATCCATGACGGGTGAATTACGTTTTATGAAAAGTGACAAAGGGAACAACATAGTTATTATGAGGAAGGAGTCTTATGTAAGAGGCATTTTAGATCTGTTAAATAACAGGGAAGAATATGAAACAATTTCATTATTTGAAATTAAGCGATGTTATCGTTTAATTCAGTCATATTTATATGACGCCCTTATGAACGGGGAAATAAGTTTTGAACTATACGAATTTTGCACTAACGATCAACCTAGGATAGGGGTACTTTTTGGGATCCCTAAGGTTCATAAGTCAACCTTAAATCCACCATTTAGGCCTATAGTGTCGGCCCCCCATTCAGTTACCGAAGGATTGGCTTTGTTCCTTGATGCAGTCCTAGGGCCTGTTGTCTCTACACAACCTTCCTTTATTTGGGATTCATGGCATTTTCTTAAAAAAATCAATCATTTTGTCACCACTTGTGGTTTTAACCCTAACAAACAGGTTATGTTTACCCTTGATGTTGTTTCCCTCTTCACGTGTATTCCCCATCATGAAGGGGTTGAAGCCATTCGGAATTTTCTAACTATTAGTTGTTCCAATTTCACTAACGACATGGTTTCTCTTATATGTAGGTTATTAGAAGTTACCTTAGAGAACAACTTTTTTCTTTTTGGGAAGACATACTACCGGCAAAAAAGAGGGGTTGCCATGGGTTCCTCAGCAGCACCAGCATTTGCTAACCTGGTTATGTCTTGGTGGGAAAAACAATTCCTCCCTACCCTGGCTGGTAAATACAATATTTTTTTTTTCTGTCATTTTATGGACGACCTATTTTTTATAATTAATGGGGACACCACTACTGTTAACGAGTTTTATACTGATACCAATTCCCTTTCGAATTATTTAAAATTTACGATTGGAACGGAAGGGTTGGACGTCAATTTTTTGGATGTCTCCCTTAAATGGGATTTTGAGGAAAACAGACTACACAGTCGTATTTATCGGAAGATGACATTTAACAATGGGTACCTACACTATAGGAGTGGGCATCCCAAGTACATTATAAACATTCCCAGAGGGCAGTTCATTCGAGCAAGCCGCATGACTTCTAAAGACGCCGACTTGACTCAGGAATTTGCCTTTATTACCTCTTTATTCATCAACAGAGGTTATGATGAATCCACCCTTGGTTGTACTAGGGCAGATATTTGGTCCAAAAGGGACGATAAATACCTTCCATTATTAAATTTAAAATCTGATGATGTGCATTTTTCATTTAAGAACGATACTGATAAGGAAATGAATGCTAATCTAATTTGTTCTTTGGAGATGAGCTCAGATTGTCGAAACATTCAAAATATTATTAACAAAAACTGGGGAATTATAAAAGGAAACAAGGACATTTTCCATACCCTGGGAGAAAAACCTATGTTTGTCCAAAAAAATAGTTTTAATTTAAAACGGATTTTGGAAAACCAGCAGGGAAGGAGCTTTAATTTTGTGTCCCACAAGAGAGGCATGCACACCTGTAACCAGTGTAACATCTGCCGTTTTATTTCCATGGGTCCTTATATTTCAGTTAGTACTTTCAACAGGACCTTGGAGGTCCCCGGTTATGTGAATTGTAGCACCAGTGGGGTTATTTACATTGCCTTATGTTCACCCTGCACTGCGTTCTACATAGGGATGACCACCAGGGAGCTAAAGACCCGAATTAGGGAGCATTTGTACTCCATAAAATCTAAAGATGACAAGAACGCCCTTTTTAAGCATTCACTAGTTTGTCCATCTTTCAGTAAATTTTTACTTTCTGTTTTAGAAGTGGGACAGAAGGACATGAGGGAAGGTGACTTTAAAAACTATCTTCTGCAAAGAGAAACACATTGGCAGATCAAATTAAAATCTGATACTGCCCCGGGTCTCAACGAGACTATTAACATTAAGTGTTTCTTAAAACAACGTAAACTAAATGTAAACAAAGCTGGGGGACTAATTTATTCTCACTTTGTTCAGAGATAACTAACAAATAATAAAATTAATTGATGTCTTTTGTGCTTCAACAAAAGAAAGGTTTTAAGAAATTTTAAAGGAATTTTATTAATTTTTTGAACATTTAATTGTTTAATTAATCACATGATTCTGTATTAGTATTTAAGAAAGAGGTTTTGCTACATGTGTTTATTCTGAGGAAGTTTGTTACGAAAGCGGATAATAAACGAGTATACGCTATTTTGTTGCTGTGTTGTCTTGCCTTTCCGTGGATTGTGGTTATATCACTAAGGACTGAAGATGACAAACATTTGAGTTTCAGACTCCATATCCTTCAGAAAATGCACACTAATGCGAAACCTATCATTCTGTCAACTTTCTAAGTTTATAACAACAATATTTAAAAGCTGTCCCTATTTTGGGCCTTTGTCTTGCCACTGTTTTAGGCTTTGTCCAGAATTTTTGCTCTAGAGGGTGTGTCTGTGGGGGGAGGTAGGTCCAGAGCAGCATGACACTCAGGCTCTTAGCTCAAGAATTCTGGACAAAGCCAAAAATGATTGGGATCAAAGGCTGAAAATCAGAGAGAGGTTATAAACATTGCTCTTATAAACTTAAAAAGTCGACAGAGTAACAAGTTTTGCATTAGCTTGCATTTTCAAGAAGGGCATGAAGTCTGAAACTCAAGTGTTATTATTTAGTGACTTCAATCATCAATAACTTGCCAGAAAACCACACATTTTATGAAGAACAGGACAAAAACACAAAGCAAAATATGTATCTTACTCTTTTTAAAGATAATTTGGATGAATGGATGAGTAACTGCAAATTCATTTCTGGTTTAGTACCCCTGTCCCTCATGGATAGGAGAAACATGTAAATATGCCAACTTACTTTTGTTTGTTCCATCTTGGAGTTATTTGTATGTAAAATATAAAGACTTAAAACTGCCAGAGGAATGCAATACTTCTTAAGGTCCTCATATATCAATAGCCTAGTAAATACTTATGAACCTAATACGAGGCAAAAATTTTAACATTTTGCAAAAATCTCGACAGTTGAGAGGTATGCTCACTGGGGAATATTCAAAAGTGTCTGTATTCAGTCAGCACCATAGATGATTTTATTTTTATTTTCTTTACTTGTCATTTGTTGACTGGGTTAGTCCTACTCGGCTAGTAGCCTCTTTTCAGGGGAGAACTAATAACATCAGATCAACTACACAAGAGCCTAAGACATTGTTGTGTTATAGTCACTAAGAATTTTTGTAGACTGAAAAAAGTGTCAATGATTCTGGTAGAGATCATCTCTGCATTACTTCCTCAAATGGCATTATTTCCTGACATCAGTTAAACTCTTGCGTTCTGGCAGCTAGTATAGAACTTTCCCTGCTTCACCAAATAATTCTGAAGTAGCAGAGATCTGAATATAAGCTTATGTTCTTTTGTTGAGCACCTTTTGAAACAGTACGAGCCACAGATGGAAGTACTGTATGACCACAAATGCCATCTGCTTGAGTCTCGTCAACTCATTGCCAACTGCTCACTAACATTTCCACTTCTGATTCAAGCAGAAAATGGCTAAGATAACAAATGATGTATTAGCAAGGGGCAGATCTCAAGTGGCTTTGTCTCCACACACACACACACACACACACACACACACACACACACACACTTACAAATATATATATATATATATATATTTATATATATTATCTATATCTATATACATTTATATAGATAGATATAGGTATTACCTTCAAGGTTGCATCATATTAGAGCACGTGTATTTCAAGACTGGGGACATTTTTCTTAGTCTGCTCAAACTCAAATACAAAAACAAGTGGAACAGTTAGTGAGAAAGCAGCTGCTCATGACTTGTGAAACCAGCATTAGGTGTTTAGCTGTAACTCAAGTACAGGGATGTGTGTGGTTTGCCTTTTCCCAGGGAAAACACTGGAAGTGCATTATCAGAAACATGCGGCTAGGAATGCCTGATAGAAACATACCATTCTTAGTTGCTAAACGTTGCATTCTTAGTTGCTAACAGAGTGTAACTAGGCATACCCCATGCACTCAAATGTGTATATATATATATATATATATATATATATATATATATATATATATATATTTATATATCTGTGTGTGTGTGTATATAAAAAAATATATAAATATATATATATCTACACACACACACACATATTATATATATATATATATATATATATATATATATATATATATATATATATATATGGTTACCTATCATTCCATCGAAAGTTCATTCCATCTAAAGTTCATTCCATCTAAAGTTCATTACATCGAAAATCATTTGCCCCCTTCCCCAATGTTGTGCGACCCTGGAGTTGATATATATAGTTAGGGGTGTGGCACAGCCCCCACATTGGGGGGTGTGGGGGGTGAAGCCCCCCACCTAAAATGCTAATCGATGTAATGAACTTTAGATGGAATGAACTTTCGATGGAATGATAGGTAACCATATATATATATTTATAGGCTCATAGGTGTGTACTAGGCTAATGGCCCTGGAGCCTTTACAAGCCTAGCCCATAGGATTACCCTGGCATCGTGCCACCCATCCTCAGTTCATTCCTAGTGCCTCGGTCGAGGAGAGCCACTGGAGTGACCCCCGGGGTGAATTTTCTATTTCCCATCCACTCATCAATATTCCTCTTGAAGAGGCCAGTGAGGTGCTCTGCTTGACATGTATGGGAAGTCAATTCTATAGCACGGGCAGTCTCTGGGTTATGAACCTGCCCCTCCAGCATGCTCTGCTGATTGTGGTAATGAGGTTGAGGTCTCTGGAGTGTGTGGTGCAGAGGGATTGGGATTTCTTTAGATGTAGCATTTCTAACAGAGCTGGGTCAAACATGGCTTTGTAAGTCAAGCAGTCTAAGTAGGCAATATGAGACAGGGAATAGTTGGAACTTTTTGAGTCTGTCCATATTGGATAATTCATATATATATATATATATATATATATATATATATATATATATATTTTTTTTTTTTTTTTATTATGAGCATATACTTTTTACGAGTGATCTTAATTTTAATTTTAATTTTGTCACACTTGCAAATGGGTATGTATGTGGCTTTAAAAAAGTTTTAAGTAAGATGAATTAAATTGATACACCTGTGCCTAATTAGCTACAATCTTGTTAAATACCTGATTTTTGCAGTGTTAGTTGTGTCTGAAGAAGTCAGGATATTGATCCAGACGAAAAACGTTTTTAACGTTTTACATTTACTTGGTTCTTTGGCTTTTTACCTTATATTGTATCCAGCAGAATATTACCGAACTTTTTATGTGTTTAACTGCTGTGGACTGTTTTGCGTAAATAAATATCTTGAAAGGAAGCCAGTCTTCATACTTGCTGCAGTCAACGTTTTTTTGTTACACATATTGGATAATTGTTTAAGGCTTAGGATCCTCTTTGTGAGGTACTTTTGTGGCCTCTCCAGTTGTTGCAGGTGTCTAGTGAGGTACATGCCAAATGGGGCATTGTACTAGATGATTGGCCTAATGAGGGAATAGTAGAGGGAGACAATGATCTCTTTCTTCCTGGATGCAAAACCCTTAGTAATGAGATGTGCCGCATAGAAGGACTTTCTGACCACAGTGGCAATGTGGTGGTCAAAAGAGAGGTTTATGTCAGCCTGTGTTCCTAGATCTCTTATAACGCCTTCGGTGTTCAGTGGACTACCATCGATGTGGTAATTCAAGGGACCTGGGTTTTTCCAAAGGGGGGTGACGACACATTTTTTGGCATTGAGCTTAAGGCCATGGTTCTTGCAACACTCATTGGTCTTATTGAGGCCTTCCTGTAGCATGTCAACATCACTTGGGAAGTTAATAATAGCTCCCAACTTGCAATTGTCTGCGAGCTTTGTCAGCCAGAGTCCTTTCGTGTTAACCTGGACTTCAGAGAAGTAGATACCAAACAGGAGAGGACTCAGGACCGAACCCTGTGGGACTCCACTCATGACTGGTCGACAGTCTGACTTGGAGTCAGCTACTTTCACACTGTGGGTTCTATCTGTGAGCCAGTTTGCAAGCCACCTAGTGATATAGGGGTTGATGCCTAGCTTAGTGAGTTTTTCTCTGATTCCTGAGTGGGGAATGGTATCAAAGGCCTTGGCCAGATCAAGGTAGACTGTGTGAAACACCTTGCCTTCTGTGACGACCGTGCCCTGGCCCAGCAATCAAGGAGCTTCAATCCTTACCACTAACACCAGGCAGGTCATCTCATAGAAGAGAAAAGGATAACTAATACACACAGTAAAGTACAATTTACTAAGGTGCACACAGAGATCACAGTCAGTCTGGGGCTGGTTGCTCCCTTGCTCACCAGGTCCCCAATAAGACTCCCCACTGACACAGCTATAGGCTCCAGATCTCAGCCTAGTTGGCAAGCTAAAACCTCCAGTACCCTCTCTGTCCAACCAGTGCTTCATGTCCCTGCCAAGTAGCTGACACACCACACACACACTTTAAGATAAGTATTTATACAACTTCACAGACACTCCTGGGAAAGGCTGACACAGATTCTCCATCTGTGCCCCTTTACCCAGACTATACATTAGTAATTACTACCATCACCCAGCTAATAATATCAGCTACTAAAAGGTCCATAAAAGGGTGTCCAATTATTACTGTGCAATATTATTATCCAATGGTGGCATGACTAATAGTCAAGGCTTACTTTAGAGTGGCCTATTACAATAATCTCTATAAATATGTAATGTACTCTGGAGCTTATCTCTACACAAACCAGCCACAGGTAGAAGGTTTTAAAAATATTTAATAATAAATAATTAAAACACAAGACAAAACTACTACACAACAGAGATATCTAAGAGTTCAGAGATCACACAGAAACATAAAATAATACAGTAGGACAGGTCTGATTTCAAAGAAAAATACCCAATTAATTTTTACTAGCGTTAACTATTCCTACAAGAAATCACAGTGCTAAAACTTACATGTGAGCTTAGGGCAGAGTGCTGAGTTAGATGTCCAAAGTCAAAATGCTCCCAGTCTCTCTCTGAGACACAGTTTACATAACATCACTAACAAACATGTCTCTGGGTCCTCCCCAGATTACATCATTCTGAGTTAGTTTCCATTACATCATTTCTTTGACACTTAACCTGGAGTTCCCAGGCTGACAAAAACTGCAATTTAGCAATCTAACACCTGCTCAGAAACTTACAATACAAGGCATTTCACATATACATTGTAGCAGAAACCAGAGCAGTAAAGCACCATCCACATGTAAATTCTGGTCATAAACTTTAGCCTTAAAACAATGGGCATGAAACATTCATCCAGACGCACTGGAGCCGATTTGTAAACATGAAATGTCACAACGTGCTTCACTGGGCCAGTAGAGTGCAATGTTGTCACATATTTTGCAGTTCTACATTTCACAATATTCTTTTACATTCTAGAAAACATGCCTGTATTTTCCATTTATTTACAAATGCCAGAATTATATATCAAATTATATTTGACTAGGCTGGCAGCCTTCACCCATCTCTTCCCAATCGTCACACCTTCATCCAAAGCTCTGGAGACTGATTCAAAGAAGTTGACCAAGTTGAGCAGCATGATCTACCCTTCATAAAACCAGCTGTGTAGGATCCAGAGCTTGGAGATTCCCTATATCCTTGTTCATTAGGTCCATGATGATGCATTCCATAGCTTTGCATATCAGACTCGTAAGGCTAATGGGGAAATAGTTCCCGGGGTTTGTAGTCGCTCTTCCCTTGTGGAGAGGGATGAATGTAGCAGTGTGCCATTTGGTAGGGACAAAGCCTGACATGAGGCTGTGATTGAACAGGGCACACAGGTGAGGTGCCAGTTCATTCTGTAGTTCATGTAGAACACAGCCAGGCACATTGTCAGGTCCCATAGAAGCAGTATTCTTGGCCTTGGATAGTGCTGTTTTAACCTGTGCAGTAGTAATAGTGGGTGCCTGGCAATCTACTGGTATTGTGATTGGTCCTATGGGGTTGAGAGAGGGGTAAAGTTGGCACTGAATCTGTCGGCCAGTATATTGGCAATATCTAATTGCTCGGTATAAGAGGTACCATTGTGCAGTAGCTCAGAGCAAATCTGCATACTGCCGTGGAGATTCTTTACATAACTATGGAAGGCCTTATGGTTGTCTTTACTATCTGCTGCAATTCTGTTTTCATAGCTAGCTTTAGAGGATTTGATGAGGGATCTCAACCTTTTGTTGATATATACACACACATATATACATGCGTTTGTATATATATATATATATATATATATATATATATATATATATATATTTTTTGTAAGAAGCTCAAAAAACTCACACAAGACAGCTTATGGAAGCCACAGATCTCTTTCACTCTGTAAACTAATTTCTACATCTTATAACTATGCACAAACTGTGTTCAGATAAAAACGGCATATTTTATTGTTGTGCAAGCTTTATCTTGAAAGTGATACATAACTACTTCACTTTTCAGGGATACTGTTTGATGGACTGCATACATTTTATTACTGTGAAGTGTGATAGCAGTGACAATATGACTGAGTACAAAGTACTACTCATCTCCTAACTGATGTTACTCTTGCAGACCTTTGCAGGCAGTATACAACACTGAATTTAGTCATAACATTTTAGTGTATTCCTCTGTTCAGAAGTCTCACACACACAAACACACACACACACACACACACACACTTCACCCACCTCTCACCCCCTAAATGGCCCATCTCAGTACTGGAAGATTGCCAAATTCCGGTAATAGCGGCCACACAGGAAGAAAATGCACTCTCCAAAGCTAAGAATACAGCATCCATGGGACCAGATGACATCCCAGGCTGTGTACTACATGAACTACAAAATGAACTGGCACCTCACCTAAGTGTCATGTTTAATCATACCCTCACCTCAGGCTTCGTTCCCACGGAGTGGCACATAGCTACAGTTGTCCCACTCCACAAGAGGGGATCCACCTTGGATCCCAGGAACTACCGCCCCATCAGTCTGACGAGCCTTTTCTGCAAGGCCATGGAACGTATTATCATGGAACTTATAGACAAAGACATTGGCAACCTTAAAACTCTGGACCCCATCCAGTTTGGGTTTCTGAAGGGCCGATCTTGTCTCCTGAACCTGATTGACTTTTTCAAATCAGTCTCCAGAGCCGTGAACGAGGGTAAGGCAGTCCGCACAGCCTATATGGACCTTGCCAAGGCCTTTGACACCATCCCCCACTCTGGAATCATAGATAAACTTACTAAGCTGGGCATTAATCCCTACGTCACTCGATGGGTTGCCAACTGGCTTACTGACAGAACCCACACTGTAAAATTTTTTTCTACCTCAGTTGATATTGTAGAAAAAGTATGTATAAAGGCACCTTTCAGTTATGATGCCTTCAATGTACAGTTGTTAGGGTCCATTGTTCCAGTGCCTAATAAGAGGAAAAATGTTTTGTCTCTATTGTCCATAACCTCTTTTACCATGCTGTCTACAAGTTTTTTTGGATAACCCCTTTCTAAAAACAATGAAGTAATAAACTTTACCTCCTCTAAAAATTGGTCCATCAAACTTGTCATCCTTGAAGCCCTAATCATTTGGCTCTTCACAATCCCCTTTTTTTGATAAAAAGGATGTCTGCTGTCAAAATGCAAATACGCTTTAGAAAATGTATTTTTCCTAAACAATTTAGATTGAAAACATTTATTACTATTATCCTTATATAAGGTGACATCCAAGTAGTTCAAACTTGATTTATTTACACTAAAACTAAAGGCCAAAAATTCCATGGTGTCATTAATGTAACACATAAATTCTTGGAATTTCTCCTTAGAGCCCTTCCACAACAAACAAATATCATCAAGGAATCTGGTGTAATGAGTAATGTACCTAGCCCAGTCCATTTGTAGAACATATTTTCGTTCCCAAAAATATAACACACAGTTGGCATATAAGGAGTTTCAATAAACATTTGTGCACCTTGTCGGTTTTTCATCCTTGGTGGATACTAATCAGTGAGTCCATAGTCCTGTTTGTCATGGTGTTGATGGTGGTTTTTGGATCGTGTTTTTTTGCATTCTTGGTGTTATATTCTATGGCTGAAGGAGTGGACTCTGACAAATTTATGGATATGCCATCCATATTGAAAGAAAACAGTGATTCTTTGGATAACTCACCTGTCACTAGAGGTGAATTCAATAGAGTTGTGCTTTTAATAACTCAATTGACTGAAAGTATGTGCGAACGAGCACCCGAGACATTAACTGGCTTGCTTGGTAATCAACTGCAGTTACCGGACGCTCAAATGTTACGCAATGGGCGGATGACAATGAATTCCTAGGCTTTGATTGAGAGCGATGAGCGGACAGGGTCTACAAACGTTAATGAACACCAAAGCCAGTTGCAGCAAGGGTCGGGAACAAACAACAATAAGAATTTACAAGACTTTAATGTGGACAATAATGTGAATAACTTTAATTTTGAATCATGGACTACAAAGCAATTCAATTTTAATGAAGGTACATTTAATCGTTGTAATGTGAATTTTGATGACCATTTTAACGTTTTTAATGAAAAATTACATGCCTTTAAAACTAACCAATTAGAAATCGATTATTTAAAAGAATGTGTACAAGTTAATAGAGTCCTGAAAGGACTCCAGGTTTTTAAATTTCCCAACAATGTTATATACGACAGTGTGCTGTATCAGCAGCTTTGTGAAGTATTTAACAGGACTGGTATTGAGGTTATGAATTTAATGATTTGTGACTATGAAGCTCAAAGTGAAGTGTTGTTAAATGAATTGAACTCTGTTCATCAAAAAATTGTTAGTGATAACATGTTCAGTAGGGTGAAAATGAAGTACAATAAGGTGTTTAGAGAGGTTGACAATCATTGTGAAAAAATTATCAGTAGAAAATTAAAGAAGTTCGAGAGAGATTTGTTAGAATACAGAGAAGGGAGAGCCTACCCCTTAGCAAAAACGTTCCCTCCATCCACTAAATTAGACAATGCATTTTCTGGTAGGATAAAAGGTTACTATTCTAACTATCAGTTTACAGGGCACCCTGTAGGACAACCAGTATTGAGGAGAAGTGAGAGATTGGCAGGAAAGGGGAGAAAACATTCATTTCAGGATTTTTAATATCAGAGGGGGGGTGGGAGATACAGACGCGGGGGGTGGGAGATACAGACGCAGGGGGTGGAATCACCCCCAGAATTAGTTGTCTCACCTAGCAATATCTTAGAAGATGGATTGGTTAATGAATTTATGGAAGGACACACTAATGAGATTAGGGTCTGCAAAAAGGGGAATTTTACTATTTTTAATTTCACTGACCTAATTTTGACGGATTAATATTTTGAATTATTTTCTAAAGGGTTTCATTTTGTTCCTTCTCATCCTGGTTTGTTGGCCAATACCACTATTGATTTAAAATTGTTTATCAGGCAATTTAAGTATTATGTTTAAAGATCAAGAATACAAAGAGCATTATTTTTCTAGGAGGAGTTTATATAACCCCCCTATTCATCCATCATTGAAAATGTTTGAGGAATTAATGGAAAAGGACATTAGGCAACTAGACTTTAAGAATGGACCTAGTCATAATTTTTCAGAAGGTGAGACCAATATACTGAGAATGTTAAGTAAGCAGAAATGCAGTCATGAAACCGGACAAAGGTGGTGTGGTGGTGTTGATGCACATGGTTGATTATTATACCTATATGTACAAAATGTTGCAGGACACGGAACACTACTCTTTGGTTTCGCGTAATGAGATTAATATAGCCTATGCGAAGATTAATTATTATCCTCTGGATCATCTGTTGCAAGGGAGTATTGACGAGAGATTATACAACTTTTTATATGTTGACAAGCCCAGGATCCTGATTATATTCGGGATACCGAAGACACATAAGGGAGTCAATAACCTCAAGTTTAGACCTATTGTAGCAGGTGGGGGCAGTATTACAGAACCTTTAGCCACCTTTGTTGACTTGAAGGTGAAAAAATTTGTGTCTTCAATATCACAAAGATTCATGGGAATTTTTAAAAGGAATGAAGAGAGAAAAATTTGAAACAGATATACTGATGGTTACTATTGATGTGGTTGAACTTTTCCCGAGCATTCCACACAATATTGGCCTTGATTGGTTTAGTGAGGTGTTGACCATGGAATCTGGATTGGACGGTAATACAATGAATTTAATTGTGGAATTTACAGAAACAGTCCTCAAGAATAATTTCATGTATTTTAATGGTGAATTTTACCATCAAAAGAAAGGGGTGGCTATGGGGGCACCATGTGCCCCCTTATATGCCAACTGCGTGTTATATTATTGGGAACGATAATATGTTCTACAAACAGACTGGGCTAGGTACATTACTTATTATACCAGATTCCTAGATGATATTTGTTTGTTGTGGAAGGGCTCTAAGGATAAATTCCAAGAATTTATGTGTTACATTAATGACACCATGGAATTTTTGGCCTTTACTTTTAGTGTAAATGAATCTAGTTTGAACTACTTGGATGTCACCTTATATAAGGATAATAATAATAAATGTTTTCAATCTAAATTGTTTAGAAAAACTACATTTTCTAATACATATTTGCATTTTGACAGCGGACATCCTTTTTACCAAAAAAAAAGGGATTGTGAAGTGCCAAATGATTGGATGACAAGTTTGATGGACCAATTTTTAGAGGAGGTGAAGTTTATTACTTCATTGTTTTCAGAAAGGGGTTATCCAAAGAAACTTGTAGATAGTATGGTAAAAGAGGTTATGGACAATAGAGACAAAAACTTTTTCCCCTTATTAGGCACTGGAACAACGGACCCTAACAACTGTACATTGACGGCATCAAAATTGAAAGGTGCCTTTATACATACATTTTCTACAATATCAACTGAGGTAGAAAAAATAGTTACGAAGCATTGGTCTGTTTTAAGATTGAATGATGAAATTAGGTGTTTTCTTACTTCACATCCCCAATTCATTAGGAGGAGGGACACGAACCTCAAGGAATTATTGGAAAGAAGGTATGATGTTCAAGAAACAGGGGGTAGAGCAAAAATGGGTACCTATAAATGTGGTACTTGCCATCAATGTAGTTATATGATTAATCAAGAGTCTGTATTTATTCCATCTAGAAAATTCAAAATTAAAGCCTCCAAATATTTTAATTGTGGGACAAAAGTTGTGGTGTACATGGGATTATGTATGACCTGTATGAGTTTTTATATAGGGACAATAGACAGCAATTGAAAAGGAGTGTGTATAAACACATGTACGATGTGAATAAGGGAAAGGACACCATTGCTTTTTTCAAACATTCCCAGGTGTGTAAGGACATGAATATTAAATTTTTGGTTCTGGAGCAAGTGGTGGTGGATCCCAGTGGTGGTAGTTGGGAATCAAGACTTGAGTATAAGGAGTTGCTTTGGCAACTTAGGTTGGATGCAGGGAGGGCTCCAGGCCTAAATGATAATATTAGTATTAGCAGCGTATTGAAATTAAGAGCTGCTAGATTATAAGTAGGTTTTTGGTACTCTGGGGGGACATTGTATTTTTAACAGGTTAATGTACTTAAAACTGACAATGTTATTTAGATGTAGATCAAAGCAATTTTAATGAATGAAGGGTTGTGACACATTCTTATGGAAGTAACATCTGCAATAATAAAATATTTAGTGAGTGTTTTTATTTTTTATTTTTTAGTAATGGAATTTAAAGGCATGTTTAGTATATTGTAAATGTATGCGGGATCGCTGCTTGTTTTTAACAAAGTAATGTAATTTTATTGGCGGTAATGCTGTGATCATATGACTTGCTACTGCTATTTAAAGCTTGCAGAAAATTATGCGCACTGTTCTGATGAAGCCTGGTATTTGGACTGGGTGAAAGTGCTTAACAGTGGAAAGTTGTTGTTTGTGGAGTTTCAATAAACTTTTGTACACCTTGTCGGCTTTTCATCCTTGGTGGATACTAATCTGTGAGTCCATAGTCCTGCTTGTCGTGGTGTTGGCGGTGGTTTTTGGATCGTGGTTTTTGCATTCCTAGTGGCAAGGGAGGTAGTTAGTCTGGGTTTGCACAGGGGCACAGCCAGTGGGATTTAAGTTATGGTTTGAGTTTGGTTTTAAATAGGGTAGTTGAGGGTAGGGAGGTTAGGTCATTTGGGAGGGTATTCCAGGTTTTACCCACTGTGTTAGAGAACAGAGAGTCTCCAGCCAGATTGTTGGTTTTACTTGTGTTTACCAGTAATTTATTAGATGAGCGCAGGGTCTTCAGGTTAATGTAGGGGGTGATTAAGTTAGTGAGTACTGGAGTATTTGTAGGATAATACAGTATCTTATGGGCAATAGTTAGTTGGTTCAATAGAATAAAATTTTACAATTCTAACCATCCTAGTTGATTAAGATTGTTGTAATGATGGGTTCTATAGGCAGACCCAGTTGCAAATCTGTCAATATTATTGTAGGAGCTGACCAGCTTGTTCAGATTGCTTTTGCATAGTTTAGTATAGATAGGAGATGCATATAGTAGGGTTGAGATTAAGTGGGCATGGGCAATAGTGGAGTCAGAAAGGGTTTGATCCTATAGAGGGAACCTAGTTTCTTGTTTACTGTTTTTATAGTGTTGTTAATATGGGGCTCAAGGGTGAGGTTGTTATCGATTAGTACTCCAAGTAGTTTTGTGGTAGAATCGGGAGATATGATAGTACCATTGCTAGATGTAACAGTGAAATGCAGTGGAGGGGCTCTGCAGGTGGGAGTGAATAGCAGCATTTTTGTTTTGTTTGGGCTGAGGATGAGACATCGGTGAAGAAGCCAATTCTCTACTGTGCTAAACACATCTTGGGTTAGGGAATGAAGTTGTGATAGTGAAGAGGCTGAGCATATTAGTGTGGAATCATCTGCATATTGTATACGGGTAGCTTGAGGTAATACAGAGTGTAGGTCTTTAGTAAAAATAGAAAAGAGGAGAGGACCCAATATGGAGCCTTGAGGAACACCAAGAGTAATTGGGAGATGGAAAGACAAGTTATTTTCCCATAATACAGCCTGTTGCCTGTTATTTAAATATGATTGGAACCACTGTATAGCAAGTGGATCCAGTGAGAAGTTTCTAAGTATGTTTATGAGTAGCTGGTGATTAACCATGTCGAAAGGCTTTTGACAGACCAATGAAGAGGGCTGAGGATAGAGTATCATTATTACGATATCTATTAATGCAGTCGATGAAGGATAACAGAGCAGAGGAGGTGCTATGAAATCGTCTGAAGCCATGTTGGCAGGTAGCTAGTAGGTTGTTTTCTAGTAGGTGGCTTAATAGTTGTTTATGAATGCACTTTTCCATGATTTTTGCCTGGGGATAATATGGCTATAGGCCTATAGTTAGAAAAATCTTTGGAATTACCACTTTTATGCAGGGGGATGATATGCGAGATTTTCCAGATTGATGGAATAGTTCCTTCTGAAATAGTTCTGTTAATGAGGATGGATATGGGGTAGGCTATAGCTATGGCAGTTTTTTGCAGGTATTCTGCAGGTAGTAAATCTGCAGAGAGGGTGGTGGGTTTAAGTTTATGAATAAGGGTGCAAACAAGGGATGTAGGAACTGGTTTGAATTGAAATAATGGGGGGCTGTTAGGGGTAACAGTGGAAGCAGATGTAGTGTCAGGGGATAACTGATTGGCCAAAGATTGAATGGTGTCTGTAAAGAAAGTGTTAAAAAATTGGCAATGTGGATAGGGCTGTTGAGATTGGAGCCTGAGGGGGTGGGTGTAATTGAGCGACCTGGGTGCAACAGTTTATTGATACCAGACCAGAATTTTTAAGGTTTATTTTGGTGGGTTTGTTGGAGGTGACAGTAAATATTTCTTTTATCAGACAATATGGCTTTTTTAGTTTCATTTCTTAATTGTCTAAACTTTAGTTGATCTGCTGGGTTTTTGGTTGTACGCCAGCTAGCCCAGAGTTTGTTTCTATGGAGGATTTTTTGTTTGGTAGTTTTGGAGAGCCAAGGGGCTGGTTTAGACCTACTTCTTATTATTCGTGTTGGGGCGTGGTAGTCTAGTATGGTTAACATTTTTGAATTAAAGTATTTAACAGCATCTTCTAATGGTAGGTGTTTCAGGGGTGACCAGTCTCAAGCTTTGAGTTCTTTTTGAAGGCTGTCAGGGTTAAAATTTTTTTAGACCTTATTTTCTTATAAATGGTTGGGTTTGGGATGTCAGTCTTATACCTGATTAAGAAGGTGAGTGATCGCTTATATCGTCAGGGAGGGTCCCTACTTTGTAAGATTGGCTATGACTGTTTATGAGAATCCAATCTAGGGTGCTGTCATTGTTATTATGTTTATTAGTTCTAGTGGGGGATGTAATGGTTTGCATAAAACCATGTAGGTTGATATGGGTAGTACCTCCAGTTTATATTAAAGTCACCAAGAATTATGGTTTCTTGTGGGTAGCTGGTGGACAGCCAACTTAGGATAGCCTCTAAGGTGTTAGTATTGTTGCCTGGGAGAAGGTAGATACAGATGATGTAAATGGATTTACATTTGTTGAGTTGAATTTTGGAGATAAGAATTTCTGCATTGCTAGTTAGGGGAGGTTTAGAGTCTATGGAGGTAACGTGTAATTCAGATTTATATAAAATAGCTACTCCTCCACCTTTCTTGTAATTACGGTCAAGTCTGAGGATACTGTAACCTGGAGGAATGATAGTGTCTTGTATCGTTGGCTTAAGCCATGTTTCAGAGAGACAGAGGATGTCGAATGAATGTACATCCATGAGGGCATGTAGGTGGGCAACTTTATTATTTAAGCTTTGAATATTGAGATGGGCTATTAGGAGAGAGTTAGGGGGTCTAGTGACCAGATGTGCATTAGTAGAAGTTGGGGTGGTAGGCTTTGTGGTAGTGGTAGAATTTGGGCCAGGGTTTGGGTGCATGTCACCATCAATTAGGGAGCGGACTTGTATTGCCAGATTGAGAAGTAAACCTTTACATATTAGGTTCTGAGGTTTTCTAGCTCTAGGGTTGTAGCATGTGATGTGGGTGAGTCTATGAAATTTGGCTGATAAATACTTTGGTGGATAGGATGTGTGATTATGGCTATGAGGGATGATAAGTGTTGGTGTGGAGGTTTGTTTCATGGGGTTATGAAAGTGAAGGTAGTCAAGATGTTCACAGAAAGTAAGTAGGTAGGGTATAGCTAAAATAGGTAGGACTGACAGTAGAAGTAAGAGCTTAAAGTGTGTAAGGGTAGTGTTAGGTGGCATTGTAGAAGTATTGTGTGTAGGTTAGTATACAGGTATAGGTGCAGATGGATAATGACTAGTGGGAAGAGGGTTGTAGCACTTTAAGGGGTTGGTCAATGTGATTGCTTATATGGATAGGGGTGTGGTTAGTTTGTATAAATGTAGATGCACTGTGGTGGGTGGAAACTGGGGGCAGGATAGGGGAGCGGAGTGAGCCTGCAGGGTGAAAGGAGCGGGTAGAGCCACAGAAGGATTGAGCCCTAGGAGAACAATCAGTGGAGAGCTGATAGTTAAGGTAAGTGAAGGTGGAGAAGGGTAGGAGGTGTTAGCCTTGATAGTAGGGATAGGGGGAAGGTAGCTGAAATGATACAGAGTAAGAAGATAGAGGGATGAAGTGGGACTATAACTTTACAAGCTAGGAATACTATATTCATGTGAGATGTGTTTCAAGACAGAGTGATAGATCTAGGACAGGGCACCACTTAGTGGCCAAAGGTTGTAGAGCTACAATAGTTTCCTTTAGGGGGTAGCTGGTCTTGGAATTTGAGGAGGAGGTAAAGGATATTAGGTATTTACAATGGTATAGGAGGGAAGGTGGGCTAAGAAGAAGGAAAAGGAAGGTTATGGCTGCTGGTCTCCCTAACAGGGGAGTGTACTTTAAAACCTACAATAATTTATACAGTGTTGCTTTTATTGACAGAAGTTATATAACACATACTTTCTTCTTTTGCATTGTCCTTGATGGTCTGTTTCTCAGGGCAGGAGAAGATTCACTTCCTTAGTTTAGGGTGAAGACGGCAGTTATAAGATGGATTAAGGTTACTGGCCAACAGGACAGGGCAGTTCCACAGTGTTAGTGCCTTACAAGCAGGTAGGGCAACTGGTTGCATAAAGGGAGAGAGAGAGAGAGAGAGAGAGGTTAAATAAGTACAATGTTAAGTACAGTCATTAGGTAACATAACATTTAAGATAATGCACATACTAGTACAAACACAAGGTATAATCGGTCTCTATTCTACATTTATTGAGGTTCAACTGAAAAAAAATGATAGGTTGGGTAGTTTCATTTAAATAGGGAACACATTTCAGTTGCAACTAGCAATTACATGTAGCCATCACAGTAGGATTCTAAAAAGAGGGCAAATCAGTTAGCATGCTTCGGGTATAAGTTGAGGAACAAGGTCTGCAGCATGAGTGTAGGCGAAGCGAGGCTCTACTCATACATGGGACATTCTATCCAAGAAGACAATTATAACAATTGCAGTGTCAATGTGGTTAAACCAATACAGATGGTAACATTACCTTTTACAATAGTGTAAAGTCAGAATTTCTCATATATGGTGGCAGAAACATTTCAATGCTATGTTAATATAGCATTCCTGATGTAATTTAAGGAACTATGAAGCGTACCCACTTGTGTTAAAATAATTAAAGTCCAAAATGCATGCTAATGTGAGACTTAAGGTTAGACAATACATGCGCTACTGAAACGTAGCGTTTACTACAAAAAACTCAATATTCGACTCATTAAAGTAACCCTTTGAGCATTCAACAGGTAGCTACGGTTGTAGAATCCATACCGCATGCAGCACGCAATCACAGTTAGCTGGTACCAATGGCTGTTATCACCAGAACACTCTAGGTTCCATACGTTGATGCTAGCCACTAAAAGTATTCCTTTTCAACCAATTTAAAGTTAAAACAGTTGTTGCATGTGCCTATAATTATGCCTTTCAAACAACAAAGCGTATTACAGGGGTATCTGATATTAAGTAGCTAAGAACATACAGAAAACCCATGCACAGTTAGCCGGTACTAGTGGAAGATACACCTGTACGCTTTTGGGAAGCTTATCAGTTACATTTAAGTATAAATATACACCTTCTGACACACTTGTTAGTGAGCTGCATATCTAGCAGCAGATAGCCATAAAACTCATTCTGCAGTCGCATATTTAGCAGCAGATAGTCATAAAACATATTATACAGTCACTAACTATACAGATAACTGCACACAAAACATTTCTGACACCTTTTAGCGCATTATGCTTGTTTGGTAGTGCGTAATAAAAGCAGGTGCAGTAAACGCTAACACAGTTTGCCGGCAACAGTGATTCGTAACACCAGTATATGCTGTGATGATTTAGTTATCACCTTTAACTGTGAGGATGCCTTTACAGATAACTTTTTAGGCAGTCTGGTTATCTAGCAAAAAGAGTAAAAAAAGGCACAACTTACACAAAGTGTGTACACCAGAGCTGGGGACGCACAGCAGCCAAGGGATAGACCGAGGTGTAAAGATGGCGGCACATAGGGAAAGGTATATTTATAAGGTAGGTGTGGTCATATGAAAGGAAGGTGAGGGTAAGGATAGGTGGGGTCAGGTAGTGACCGGAAGTGATTAGTGTATCTCAGCAGGTAAGGAGAGCACCTAGACGAGTAGTACTTAGTCTATATCATTGATTTAATACTGCCAAACTTAAGGAGGAGGAGAGAGGTAGGTAGGAAAAAGAAGGGACAAAGGGGTGAGTAGATAGCGTTAGAAGCAGAGTAGTGCTAATCAAGAGGGAGTGGAGGGATACTGATAGGGGTGAGGAATCAGACCAAGAGCCACAGAAGGAGTGAGCCCTAGGAGAACAATCAGTGGAGAGCTGATAGTTAAGGTAAGTGAAGGTGCAGAAGGGTTCATCGGTAGATACTAGGCTATCTGCCCTGGGGCAATTATAAGCCTAGCCCAATTCTGTATGGCTTATGCCACCCCTTGATTTGAGTATACTGTGCCCTTTTTAAGGTTTAGTTTACTGTGCCTCTGTCTAATAGTGACACGGGGGTAATCCTGGGACAAACCCTCACGATCCCCATCCACATATCGAGATTCTTCTTGAAGAGATTCAGTGAGGTGCTCTGCCTCACATGAACTGGAATTCTATTCAGAGTGAAGAACCTCTGGGTTATGAACCTGTCCCACCAGCAAGTTCTATTTATTTCTGTGCTGAGGTTCAAGTCCCTCGGCGTGCTTAGCTCTAAAGGATTTAGATTTACTGAGGTGGAGCATGTCCATTAATTCTGGATTTGACATAGCTTTGTATGTCAGGCATAGATTGCCTCGAAGCAGGCGGTATGCAACTGAGTAGAGCTGGAGTTTTTTTAACCGAGCAGCATATGGCATCTGTTTGAGACCCTTGATCCTCTTGGTGAGATACTTTTGGGGTCTTTCTAATTGCTGCAGGTGTCGGGTAAGGTACATCCCAAAAGGGGCATTGTATTCTATGATGGGCCTGATGAGGGATGAATAAAGGGGCACGATTACCTCTCTGATCTAGATGTGAAACCTTCGTGATGAGGGTGGGCTATGTAGAAGGTCTTTCTAACCACTTTGGCAATGTGGTTTTCAAAGGAGAGATTGCTATCAACTTGGGTCCCCAGGTCCCTAATAACTTTCTCTGTACTTAATGGGTTTCCGCCTATGTGGCAATTTGTGGGCACATTGTTTTTGCCAAAGGGTATGACTGTACATTTTTTGGCATTTAGCTTTAAACCATGGCACTGGCACCAGTTATCTGTCTCTGCGAGACCTTTTTGAAGGATGTTTGCATCAGCTGGAGAGTTGATTATGGTGCCCAGGTTGCAGTCGTCTGCGAACTTGGTGAGCCATAGTCCTCCCACGTTTGCCTTTACCTCGGAAAAGTATATATCGAACAAGAGTGGTCCCAGGACAGAACCCTGTGGGACACCACTTGTGACCGGTTTCGAGTCTGACATGGCTCCAGCAACTCTCACTCTGTGGGTTCTGTCATTGAGCCAGTTTGTGACCCATCTTGTGACATAGGGGTTTATATTTGAGCTGGATAGCTTATCTATGATGCCCGAGTGGGGTATTGTGTCAAATGCCTTTGCAAGGTCCAGATAGGCTGTGTGGACTACCTTCCCTTCATCTATGGCTTTGGTGACTGTTTCAAAGAAGTCAACCAGGTTCAAAAGGCAGGATCTGCCCTTGACAAAGCCAAACTGGGTAGGATCTAGTGTCTGTCGGTCCCCAATGTCTTTGTTTATGAGCTCCATGATGATCCTCTCCATAGCCTTGCAGACTAAGCTAGTCAGGCTTATGGGGCGATAGTTTCCAGGGTCCATAGAGGCTCCACCTTTGGGGAGTGGGACCACTGTTGCTGTACGCCATTCTGTGGGCACATATCCTGTAGTGAGGCTGAGATTGTATAGCTGTTTTATTTGAGGGATTAGTTCCTCTTGTAGTTCATGTAGGACGCAACCTGGGACATTATCTGGTTCCATGGAAGCAGTGTTTTTTGCTTTGGAGAAGGCAGCCTTCACCTGAGCATCTGAGATGTTTGGGAGGCAGCCCTCTGCTGGGATAGATACTTGCTCTTTTGGGGGTGGTGGGGGTGGAGAAGTTTGCACTGAACCTGTCTGCCAGGATATTGGCAATGTCTGTGGGTTCAGTGTATTTTTTGTCGTTTAGAATCAACTCAGAACAAGTCTGGGAGTTGCATCCCAGGTTTCTAACATAACTGAAAAAAGCCTTATGATTGTCTTTGGTGTCCTGTGCAATTTTTCTCTCGAAGCTGGCCTTGGAGGATTTTATGAGGGATCGTAATTTTTTGCTAGTACTGATCAGAAATGCCTTCCCTATTAGGGATTTTGCTCTATCATGTAGTAGCTTCCTCCTTCTGTTGTACAGTTTATTTATGGCAGGGGTCCACCAGACTGGACGCCTGCCTTTGGATGATTGGGTCTTGGTTTTGTTTGGGATAGCATGATCCATGCATTCCTGGAGATGTCCGTATAATGCATTTATATAGGATTCTGCAGTTTGGGCTATAGTTTCCACTGGCCCTAGGGCCTTGAAGGATTCCACTTCGGTTTTGAGAAGTAAGAGGTTCGCTTTTGAGAAGTTTTTCACTGTGGTTTTCTGGGCTGGGGGTGGGGTCGGGATGTGGACATCCAGTGAAATTAATTTATGGTCTGATCTTACCAATGAGGGATATACTTCTGATGTGGAGCATAGAGTCCCCATGTTGGTAATGATCAGGTCTAGTATGTTGTCCCCTCTTGTGGGAGTGGTGACTAGTTGTTCCATAGCATTTGAGTTTATAATTTCCAGGAATCTTTGGGCTGAGGTGCTGGGGCTTGAGTAGTGCTCCCAGTCAATGTTTGGGTAGTTGAAGTCGCCCAATATAATGGTGTTCGGAGAGATCTTCATGTTCTCCAATGTTTTCAGGAAGGCCAAATGGGATTCCTGACTTTGAGAGGGTGGTCTGTAGGATGCTATAAACTGAAAAGCAGTCTTGCCCACTGTTAGTTGCACATGGATGGTCTCCGATGCCGTGCAATCGACTAACCTGGAGGTGTGGATATCCTTGATAAATATGGAAACTCCCCCACCTTTTGTGGTTCGGTCTGGGTTTTGGGGCCAAAAAGCATGATACGAGGTATAGCCTGGTAGTGCTGGGGTGCTCTCTGGAGCCTTGAACCAGGTTTTGTCACTGCACAGATATCGATGTTCTCCATACTGAGGAGAGCTTCGAGTGCATGCATCTTGAGATTAAGACTTCTGGCGTTTAGCAGCATTACCCTTAGTTTCTTGTTCCTTGTGCTGTCTATGGGGGTGGGTTTGACTTTTGAGCCTTGCCTAAAAAAGGCACTATGGGGGTTGGCAACAGCCTTTGCCAATATCCGAAAGCCCAGTGGTGACAAGTGCAAGCCGTCCCTAGTGAAGCAACGTGGCTTGTCGAGCATGTCATCCCAGGCTGACAGACACTGGATCCCACTGAATGACACCAAAATTTTAGCCAATTGTTAAAATCGATCATTTTTGTCTTTGTACTGTGGCATCATTCTAGGTGAGGGTAAGATGCTGCTCAAGGTCAGGGTCATACCAGCCTGGGCTACATGATCAGAGAGCTCCTCTATGTCTCTTTTCATGTAGTCCAGGAGGTTGACTCAGGTCATTCACACCAGCATGTACAATGACTGAGTCATATTTGTATTTGCTTTGGAGTTACCTGAGTGCTTGCGTTATGTGTCGGATCCTAGCACCTGACAGGCAGCTCACCGTGACCTTCTCTTTATTCAGCCTGGTGAAAGCGGGACGTCAGTGTGTCTGACAATAGAGTCACCTATAACAAGAGTATCAGGTGTGTTATTCAGCCTTAAGGGCTGTGGCTGCTTAGCACACTGACTTTGTGGGTTATGTGTTGTGTGTGTTTTGTTTTGAGTAGCGTTTGCTTGGATGTATGTCTGCTTTGGAGGTCTCTGTTGCTTAGGTAGATTTTTATTTAGAGCCTCGAGTATGTTTTGTGTATTTATGTGTTTGGTTAAGCTGATGTGGTGGGACTATGTGATACTGGAATTGTGTTGTGTGAGGTTACCTTCTCCTCCTGACTGGTTACACCAGTTTTGAGATGAGAGAGCTCAGCCTCCAGTTTGGCTAAATAGTTGCATCTCTCACATATATTTGAACCTGTTTGGAGGAGGAGAGGGTTGTCTGTGTACATGAGACAGTTGTAACATTGCCTCAAAATTCCCAGATTCACCAGCTGGACTGGAGAGGAAACCATTGACTGACCTTTGGACATGCTAGAGTAACAGGGAAACTGAATTCAAGATGGATCAATAGAGGACAGGGTAATCGTAGAGAGTATAAGAGTAAGTAGTGCTTATGGTTTAATAGCGCTAATTTGTAGGATTACTTAATTGGACCAGTGAAGGACCTTAGAATGAGAATATGGTGTTTAAATTGAGAGATAGAGCAGTTCTAAGGGAAAAAGTGAAGAGCAGACTTTGTGGAGCCAGGAATAGTTTAAACCCAATTAGGCAGTGCTGCCCGTTGTTGCGCTATGCTCAAAAACGCGCAAAAGAGGGTTTTAAGAGAGAAAGATGAAGGAGTTTTGGAATTGACCCAAAATGGCCAATAAAACTACAGTTTCAAGTCAGTAACCACTCCCACAGGGGCAGGCAGGCTGCTCAATGTTTTTCACTGCCACTGATCAACAGAGACTTTCCTTTAGCCCAAGCAAAAAATGGCCTCACAGAAACTTACAAACAGTTCAAGAACAGCAAGCCTGTAACTGAGGCTAACACGTAGGAGGTGTTAGCCTTGATAGTAGGGATAGGGGGAGGGTAGCTGAAATGATACAGAGTAAGAAGATAGTGGGATGAAGTGGGACTATAACTTTACAAGATAGGAATACTATATTCGTGTGAGATGTGTTTCAAGACAGAGTGATTGGTCTAGTACAGGGTGCCACTTAGTGGCCAAAGGCTGTATAGCTACAATAGTTTCCTTTAGGAGGTAGCTGGTCTTGGAATTTGAGGAGGAGGTAAAGGATATTAGGTATTTACAATGGTGTATAGGAGGGAAGGTGGGCTAAGGAAAAGGAAGGTTATGGCTGCTGGTCTCCCTAGCAGGGGAGTGTACTTTAAAACCTACAGTAATTTATACAGTGTTGCTTTTATTGACAGAAGTTACATAACACATACTT
Organism: Protopterus annectens; assembly: GCF_019279795.1. Taxonomy (NCBI): domain Eukaryota; kingdom Metazoa; phylum Chordata; order Ceratodontiformes; family Protopteridae; genus Protopterus; species Protopterus annectens. The sequence continues at coordinate 753,624,487 of NC_056749.1, forward strand.
TCTTCTTTGGTATTGTCCTTGAGGGGCTGTTTCTCAGGGCGGGAGAAGATTCACTTCCTTAGTTTAGGGGGAAGATGACAGTTATAAGATGGGTCAAGGTTGCTGGCCAACAGGACAGGGCAGTTCCACAGTGTTAGTGCCTTACGAGCAGGTAGGGCAATTTCTTCTTTTGTATTGTCCTTGAGGGGCTGTTTCTCAGGGCTGGAGAAGATTCACTTCCTTAGTTTAGGGTGAAGATGGCAGTTATAAGATGGGTTAAGGTTGCTGGCCAACAGGACAGGGCAGTTCCACAGTGTTAGTGCCTTAAGAGCAGGTAGAGCAATTTCTTCTTTTGTATTGTCCTTGAGGGCTGTTTCTCAGAGGGGAGAAGATTCACTTCCTTAGTTTAGGGTGAAGACAGCAGTCATGAGATGGGTTAAGGTTGCTGGCCAACAGGACAGGGCAGTTCCACAGTGTTAGTGCCTTATGAGCAGGTAGGGCAATTTCTTCTTTTGTATTGTCCTTGAGGGGTTGTTTCTCAGGGTGGGAGAAGATTCACTTCCTTAGTTTAAGGTGAAGATGGAAGTTATAAGATGGGTTAAGGTTGCTGGCCAACCGAACAGGGCAGTTCCACAGTGTTAGTGCCTTATGAGCAGGTAGGGCAAACAAAGTGTGTACACTAGAGCTGGGGATGCACAGCAGCCAAGGGATAGACCGGGGTGTAAAGATGTCATAACATAAAAGTAGCTGACTCCAAATCCAGCTCCAGACAAGTGGAGTACCTCACGGTTCAGTCCTGGGACCTCTCTTGTTTGGCATCTACTTATCTGAAGTACAGGCCAACACTAAGGAACTCTGGCTAGCAAAGTTCGCAGATGACTGCAAACTGGAGCCATTACTGAATCCCCAAATGCTGTGGATACCCTACAAAAGGGCCTTATAGAAACAGATGCTTGGTGCCAGAGCCATGGGCTCAAGCTCAATGCCAAGAAAAGTATAGTTATCCCCTTTGGGAAAAAAACATGTACCTGTGAATTACCACATAGGTGGCAGTACACTAAGCACTGAAAGTGTGATAACAGACTTAGGGACACAGGAGGACAGTGGTGCTTACCTTCAATAACCCACATCACCACAACAGTCAGAAATCCTTCTATGTGGCACACCTCATCACTAAGGGCTTTCCATCAAGAAAAAAGGAGGTCATTATCCTGTACTCATCCCCCATTTGACCTATTTTAGAATACAATGCCCCATTTGGTATGTACCTCTCAAGACATCTGCAACAACTGGAAAGGCCATAAAATACCTCACTAAAAGAATCCACAGGCCTAAAGCAAATGCCCTATGCTGACCACCTTAAAAACTCCAGCTACATCTATTGCATATCGTCTACTCGAGGTGATCTCTGCTTAACATACAAAGCCATGTTAAACCCAGAGCTGTTGGACATGCTACACTTAAAGAAATCTCAATCTCTCAGAGCCACATGCTCCAGGGATCTAAACCTTGTTATCACAATAAACAAAACATGCTGGAGGATGGGTTCCTGACCCAGAGACTCCCAGACTCTGGAATAGACTGCCCATACATGTGAAGCAGAGCCTCTTTGCTCTTCTAAAAGAACATTGATGACTGGATGGGAAGGAAATTCACCCCAGAGATCAAGTCAATTAAGCCCTGCTAAACAGGGCCCAGGAAAGTAAGTAGTAGCGGGGAAGAAATAGCCAGGAATTGTATGGCTAGGCTGCATATAGGCCCTAGGGCCGACTAGCCTAATACCAACCTATGAACCTATATATATATTTTTTTGTTTTTGTTTTAGTATTAATATTGTTTCTTGCTATACTTTGTATATAGTTAATTACTTCTTTCTGTGGGATGAATAGAGATATTTTTGTGTGTGTGAGATTGAAGACTATGTAACAGATCCTTTTTTCATTTCTTTCAGTATCTCCACTTAACATAGATGACAACAAATTTAAATTAAATAAGATAAATACTAGAATAATGTACTACGATGTAAATCTCAAATCAGTAAATACTTAAGAAAATACACATATACTGTTCATTGGAAGGTTTCATTATAAAACTAAAACTGATATTTTACCACATAATATGAAGACAAGATTCACTAGAGAAGGCGCTGCTGCTGGGAAAACAAATAAATGCAAAGGATGAAGTTGGCTGGACAGACAGCATTACTGAAGTAATGGACATGGATTTGCAAGGACATAAAGAAGCAGTTGCTCACAGACAGATCTAATGTGCTAAAGTCCCTGATGCCATCAAGAGCTAGATTCGACTAAATGACTAAGCAGCAACAATTACAATGTAATATGAGTTACTGAGATAATTTTCAGAACTATGATATGTTTGAAACATCTGGACATGACTCTACCATACAGCTGTCCATTTTACCAAAGATGACACAGCTAAGTTACAGTTTGATATTCTTGACAAAGCCTAGTGTTTATAGTTTTGTTGAATTCTGGCCAAGGGCGGGAGAAGATTCACTTCCTTAGTTTAGGGTGAAGACAGCAGTCATGAGATGGGTTAAGGTTGCTGGCCAACAGGACAGGGCAGTTCCACAGTGTTAGTGCCTTATGAGCAGGTAGGGCAATTTCTTCTTTTGTATTGTCCTTGAGGGGTTGTTTCTCAGGGTGGGAGAAGATTCACTTCCTTAGTTTAAGGTGAAGATGGAAGTTATAAGATGGGTTAAGGTTGCTGGCCAACAGAACAGGGCAGTTCCACAGTGTTAGTGCCTTATGAGCATGTAGGGCAAACAAAGTGTGTACACTAGAGCTGGGGACGCACAGCAGCCAAAGGATAGACCGAGGTGTAAAGATGTCATAACATAAAAGTAACTGACTCCAAATCCATTTCCAGACAAGTGTAATACCTCACGGTTCAGTCCTGGGACCTCTCTTGTTTGGCATCTACTTATCTGAAGTACAGGCCAACACTAAGGAACTCTGGCTAGCAAAGTTCGCAGATGACTACAAACTGGGAGCCATTACTGAATCCCCAAATGTTGTGGATACCCTACAAAAGGGCCTTACAGAAACAGATGCTTGGTGCCAGAGCCATGGGCTCAAGCTCAATGCCAAGAAATGTATAGTTATCCCCTTTGGGAAAAAAACATGTACCTGTGAATTACCACATAGGTGGCAGTACACTAAGCACTGAAAGTGTGATAACAGACTTAGGGACACAGGAGGACAGTGGTCTTACCTTCAATAACCACATCACCACAACAGTCAGGAAATCCTTCTATGTGGCACACCTCATCACTAAGGGCTTTCCATCAAGAAAAAAGGAGGTCATTATCCCACTGTACTCATCCCTCATTAGACCTATTTTAGAATACAATGCCCCATTTGGTATGTACCTCTCAAGACATCTGCAACAACTGGAAAGGCCGCAAAAATACCTCACTAAAAGAATCACAGGCCTAAAGCAAATGCCCTATGCTGACCACCTTAAAAAACTCCAGCTATACTCTGTTGCATATCGTCTACTCCGAGGTGATCTCTGCTTAACATACAAGGCCATGTTAAACCCAGAGCTGTTGGACATGCTACACTTAAAGAAATCTCAATCTCTCAGAGCCACATGCTCCAGGGATCTAAACCTTGTTATCACAATAAACAAAACATGCTGGAGGGATAGGTTCCTGACCCAGAGACTCCCCAGACTCTGGAATAGACTGCCCATACATGTGAAGCAGAGCGCCTCTTTGGTGCTTTTCTAAAAGAACCTTGATGACTTGATGGGAGAAAGGAAATTCACCCCAGGGATCAAGTCAGTCGCCCTGCCAGACAGGGGCCCAGGAAAGTAAGTAGTGCGGGAAGAAATAGCCAGGGAATTGTAATGGCTAGGCTTGTATAGGCCCTAGGGCCGATAGCCTAGTACCAACCTATGAACCTATATATATTTTTTTTTTGTTTTTGTTTTAGTATTAATATTGTTTCTTGCTATACTTTGCATATAGTTAATTACTTCTTTCTGTGGGATGAATGAGATGTTTTTTTTTTGTGTGTGAGATTGAACACTATGTAACAGATCCTTTTTCGTTTCTTTCAGCATCTCCACTTAACGTAGATGACAACAAATTTAAATAAAATAAGATAAATACTAGAATAATGTACTACGATGTAAATCTCAAATCAGTAAATACTTAAGAAAATACACATATACTGTTCATTGGAAGGTTTCATTATAAAACTAAAACTGAAATATTTTTACCACATAATATGAAGACAAGATTCACTAGAGAAGGCGCTGCTGCTGGGAAAACAAATAAATGCAAAGGATGAAGTTGGCTGGACAGACAGCATTACTGAAGTAATGGACATGGATTTGCAAGGACATAAAGAAGCAGTTGCTCACAGACAGATCTAATGTGCTAAAGTCCCTGATGCCATCAAGAGCTGTATTCGACTAAATGACTAAGCAGCAACAATTACAATGTAATATGAGTTACTGAGATAATTTTCAGAACTATGATATGTTTGAAACATCTGGACATGACTCTACCATACAGCTGTCCATTTTACCAAAGATGACACAGCTAAGTTACAGTTTGATATTCTTGACAAACTAGTGTTATAGTTTGTTGAATTCTGGCCAGGAGAAACATAGAGCAGAAGCTGCGACCTTGGTGCTATTTTATGAAGTAAAGGATGGTACAGGAAGGGGTCAGGACCTTCTGCAACATTTTACTGTAATTTCACTTTGGTTATTTTTGAATAAATACATTAAGAAAAACAAACTTTGAGAAAACGGGCCTTTGTATTGTGCTTTGGGCTTATATAAGGCACCTTGATTATATCTTATGCTATGGTGCTTTCGCAACGCTTTATGAGTTTCTACCTATGGACTCCCGTGACTATAGTCAGCTGTTATGAGTATATAGTATGTATAACTACCCTATGGAGTTTCAGAATTCATATTCTGCTTCCGTATTTCTTGATGTGTAGCATGAATCTAAATGTCCTTGTGTGTCTAAGTGATTATGAGATACACAAAAGGGATGCAAAATGAGCCGAGAAAAAGGTGGAGAAAAATACAGTTGATGTGGCGCGTCCATAACAAAGCAAAAGTGGCATGTAGAAGGAAATCAGTTTGGCCTTTGTGCATAAAATTACTGTAGTGCAGAGCATCACGTGATGTAAACAGAAACACAATGCAGAAAAAATCTGCAGGAATAAGAAGCTACATTTATATCAGTGCAGAAAAAAGAGCCATCCCCACTTCTTTTCTCAGTGCCCGACAATAGAAAACCAGACTTTTATTCTGTCATACCCATTTTAGTTTAGTTATGGTCATGGTGAAACTGAAACCTATCCAGTGAAGCAACTAATGTAAAGCAGAAAAATAATCCTGGGTGGAGCTCCAATCCACACAGATGGAAGATCATATAACGTGTATAGAAAATAAACACATTTTCCTTTCTACTGTTTAACAGTTCTTCTCATCCATAAAACTAGGTCATTAAAGCGCATTCTTCTTCTACAGCTCACTTAGCCTTGATCTGCTAACAAGCTTTAAGCTTTGAGTCACCATTATGATGCGTTTAAGATTAATCTGCAACCTTTAATCCTATTTCTTGCATTTACTACCTTTGTAGCTTCATTTTGGGAATAAAGCTCACATAATGCGATAGCCGTGGTGGATCCAAATACAACCACTTCCAAACACCAAAGTATTCAAAAATACAAAAAAAATGTATTAAAACATTTTTTTTTTATTTGTATTTTTGAAAAAAATATTTAATTGTTGTTTTTTTTTTTTTTGGTACTGTACTGAATTATTTTACAAGTTATATTATTTTAAATACATGATATGATACAAAGACTGTGACGTTAAGGAACATGTCAGGGGGACAGAACACAAAACACAACCAGTTCAGATAGCAATAATGATACAAGAAACAAATCTGTAACCGACTGTATTCTAAGGCTGAAAAAGATCCAGAGTAAACTAAGGCAGCTCAAAGGACTTTCAAAATATTCAGATCTGCAGTAGTTAACACACTTGCACATGCAGAAATGTCGTTGGTTGTATTGCAAATGAACAATTCATGCAAATTAGGAGATAAGTTCTTTGGAATTATGTGCAAGGAGCTGAGAAAAAGAGGCAAAAAAAAAAGAACAGAAACTGTGTACACTTTAAAAAAGAGAAAAAAGAAGTTAATGGCATCTTATAGAATGTAAAATGTACTTTTGCATCAAGAAACACAACAGATGGAAAAGCTGGTGCCTCAGAGAACACATTTAATTTTCTGTTGGCAGATGACACATTTCCTTATCTTCTGTCAGCATTCTGCTTGTTTAACAGCTCAACAGTTTGTACGGCGCAGTGATGCAGCGGTAGCATTGTCGCCTTACAGCAAGTGGTTCTCTGGGTTGATTCTTGGATGGGGTGCCTTCTATGTGGAATATGCATAGCTTTCTGAATTCATGTGGGTTTCCACCAGGTGCTCTGGTTTCCTCCCACATTACAAAGACATGCATCTAGAGCGTTTCTCCCAGGGCCTCTGCTGAAAATTGGCTTTGTTCCAAGTTGGACTTTCCAGGTTAACAAATGTTAAATAAAAAATAGATAAACATAATGCTTCTGCTGTAGCTCTTATACATGAGGGAACAAAAAGGCAGTACTGACTAATGGATGGGCATTTCTTAGCGGCAAGTCTGGTGACATACTTGTACAGCAGTTAGTACTGATTCTTCGCAGTGCTTTGTTGTCCATTTTAGTAACCTACCAAAGTGCCTTTTTTTGTGGAACTTTCATAATCTCCTTATGTCCACATGGGTTTTCAGCAGGTGTTGTGGTTTTGTCTCACATCACAAAGACATGCCAGTAGGTAAAGTGGTGATTCCCTAAACTCCCTGTAGTCTGTGCATGTGCACATGTGTGTGTGTGTGTATACATATGAGTGTGCCAAATTGAAAATGCTTGTAACTATAGAAAATGTGCACCACTTCTGCCTAGTTCAGCATAATAAATAAGGCTATGAAACAAGTCTAAGCCACTTTTAAAGCTAAATACCCTGGGGTGGCAATGCCCTGTCTTTAGGTGGTCAGCTAGTTAGGCACCAGTGGTCAGCTGGCTGAAGAGATTGTATAAGAAATGACAGCTCTCTTGTCACTGGTTTAATCATTTAATCAGTTTAAGGGATCATTCTGGCCTGTCTTCACAGTCGAGAGCACCCATGAATGTTGATCTACTCTGTTTCTTGCTGCAAATAACATCTTACATACATAACTCAGTCCTGCAAGTAACTGGTTACTGAAGATGCATGAACAGAACTTTTGTTTTTGCTTGAAGCTTTTATTATAATTGCATTGCTTATATGGTAATTTGTTTGATCTGGAACTCACATAAAAGTGCCTCTGCTGAAATATAATCAGTGAAGTTTTCTAAAATTATATATTTAGACTATAACAATGGAAACTTGGAAAATCTCTGTCCCTGTAAGTGGGTCGGATATATCACATTCCACCTCTTAAATTCTTTTGTCAGACTAGATCAGTTTAGATAAAGCTGTCAAGAAGCTCAGCAAGGAACAGTGGGAAATGCAGTTTCATTATCAGTCACAGACCACTGTAATAGAATGGCTACTTCTTAGAAACTACAGTTCCCAAGAGTCCACTGCATATTTTCCCCTCAGCAAGATTAACATGTTCACTTTAGTAAATTATTTAAAGCCAGATTAAATTAAGCAGTGCATTGCAAAAAAAGTGATGTACAAATAGCCACACTTTTGGATATGCACAAAGAACCCAGACTGCAGCTTGAAAACTGTAAGTTATATAAATGATTTTTAATATAATGCAATTATATGGCAGTTATGCTATGTTTTTTGATAAATAATATGTTTTTGATAAATAATGTTATTGATTAAATAATATAATGATTACTATATATAATTATCAGAGTGTATAAGAGAGACATTCTTTTACAATACTTTTCTGTTTTAATGGTGCTGGAAAGGTTAAATACACTGTGTAACAAAATAAATAAATACGTTTAAGTGCTTGATGTGTGTGTGTGTGTGTGTGTGTGTGTGTGTGTGTGTGTGTGTGTGTGTTTGGTGCATTTTAGCTGTGACAAAACCCACATGGTCTGCATTTTGCCTACATGTTTCTGCTTCAGTGTTACTTTACACTTAGTTCCTCTCTGCCTTTCAGTTTTTCAGCATACGTGAATGCCTGAGTAGTGCATACTGGGATGTCTGAAACCATTTTTTAAGTAAGACGGTGTCCACTGTTCTATGTGAGGCACAAATGGAGAACAATTTGTAGGGCAATCAATCTTACCTATTATCAGGGTATGAGTTTCTACTATGGGTTTCTGATTTGTGGAGTTAAAGTACAGTGATAAGAATAAACAAAAAATAAAAGAAGAAACCAAAGTTGCAGACTTGTGTTTAAAAGTTAGCAGTGATATATGTAGTGTAAGGATTCAAACACGGTTAAGGATGATGTCAGCAGATAGTCCTTGGATACAGAGGAGCTGTCTCCTTGCACAGGATCTACCTGTGTTCAATTCTTTACAGGTTTTTAGTTTTGCCTGATGTTGTATGCTAGGCAAATAACCCACACACTGTTTTTACATAAATGCTATTTTTAGTCAGTATTTTTCAGTAAATGCCAGATGTAACACTCTCTAGGAAGTGAAAAAAGAAGAACGCCAAGGACCACGGTCTTCTCCTCTGTTATGGAAGCAGCAAAACACAAACGCCACAAGAATTAATCCTTTTATTCATCAAAAATATATCCAACACATGCGTTTTCGTCCTACATACAGGACTTCATCAGACAACCATATTTAACTTAAAAAACATTTAAATAGTCTGTTCCATCAACTAATTTGTTAATAATCCAATAAAATACAACTCTACCAAATTAAACTAACCAATCTTCCTTTACATCTCATGAATATTAATACCTACTTTCTGAAAGTGTCTTGTGCTTGAACTTAATCATTTCATTCCATTCATTTATATAAATATTTTAAATAAATATTCATAAATAAAATACTAAATAAGTTACTTTAAAACCTCTCTTTATAACTATCTAAATAAATTAATTTAAAAACTCAGGTATGTGAATATTCATCTATTTGTTTTTTATTTGTTTTTTGTGTGTATATTTATGTGTCATACAGAAATCTCTTAAACCTATATTTCATGTGTATTCTACCCCCATCTGGTGTTCATTTTGAAGTATTACATGTTGAATTTTGATCAAATATTGTTAGCCTTTATTTTAAGCAGGGAAGAAATAGATATGAAATCATTCATTCCTGGTTTATTTCCTGCATCTAAATTGACCTGCCACCAATATGAGTTTTCCTTTATAATAGTACAAATGTAATATGTGTAGGTATTGTAGGTTTATCCAAACCAGTGCCACCTTTATAGTCAGGGGTATAAAAGTATGGCATCCAGGGTAGATTCAACTGTACCAGTACCCATGTAGTTTATTTGGCCAGGTGTTCCCATTGTCCGGTATTCTATATAGGAAAAACAGATAGGAAACTGCAGGAATGTAAGTATGAACATATGCATGCTGTTAGAAAGGAAAAATCGGATAATGCCTTGGCCAAATATATAATGGAGAACCCCCACCACAAATATGTTTTTTCTGTTATTGACCAGGTACAATCGGAAGGAAGGGGGGGACCAAAGTCTCTGCGATTGGAGATGAGGGAATTGGTATGGCAGTTGACTATGTATGCTTGCCATTACCCCGGTTTAAATGGTACGTTGTCCATAACATGTTTACTCAAACTCAAGAGTTTGGAAAGATGAAACTCAAGCCAGTACATACTTTCAGGTTTTAGTTTTAGTTTTAATGCATATGTATAGTTTATGTACATGACTCTACGATAGTATAGGCGACCTTTTTCTTATCATCCAGGTATGTTCCATCATATGTAGAGCTATGATCATAAGAATAAGAGGGATATTTTATTTGAGTAATATTTTATTCGAGTAACATTATTATTACATACTTTCAGGTTTTTGTTTTAAAGCATATTTACAGGTTATGTACATGACTCTACGATAGTATAGGCGACCTTTTGCTTATTATCCAGGTATGTTCTATCATATGTAGAGCTATGATCATAAGAATAGGAGGAATATTTTATTCGAGTAACATTATCATTTATTTTATTTTATTCCATTTCATCCAAATCTTCAGTGGTTCTTAACGATAGTATAGTACGAGATAGTCATATTTAAATTCATTATAATATGATTAATATAAAGTATAAAGCATAATGATTATATTTGTATATTCCCTTATGCTTTTTGTTGAGTTCATATGTTACAACTCATGGGCTATAACCAGATTCAATGTAAGTAGCGCATTGAATTTTAATGTAACAGAATTTGTTTTTTAGTTTTGTAACATTGTTATTCTGTACCATGACTTAGGCACATCTGACACCTGGAAACTTATTAGTAATTTCAGAGTGCCTTTTGGCGTTTTGTCTAATATGAAGCACTTTGTATCTTTAATTTAATTAAACTTTTCATCATATTTATTAGTGGTACCTAATTTACTGCTGAGTTGTGATTTAGCAAGGTTATTCAACGGAGTATCTAAATGTTGGTGCTTGAAGTGTTTATACATATAAGCGCATATTTTTAAACATTTTAACAAATTAATTGTTTTAAATGTTGCCAGCTTACAGTTTTTACTTTTTTACTTTATTTGTTCCTTGTATCACGTCTTGAACTTACCCAATGTTTTTTATGATTTGTGACAGTATGGTTTTAGTCACATAAGATCAAGTGAGGGGATGTATAATTATAAGTAAGGTTTTGAATGTCCATGACGTGGTTTCTGTTCTGAGGAAGTTGTTTTTTTATCAACCGATGAAAAGCTGGATGTTTTAAGCTTAAAAATAAAGTGTGGATTGTAATTTACTTTCCTGGTAAATTCATGTTATTTTATTTTATTGACTGATCCATCTACCGGAGGACGACTGGAAGGCTTTTGTTCATTTTTGGTTTCGTACAGTCTTTATATTCTTGGTTTGTCATGACTGCACATTTCATATTTCTTTGGCTCACAAAATCTATCGCAATCAGGCTTGAAGGCAGTATGGAAGAACCACATGAAAACATCAACATTACCACAGCAAGTCTTTACGTGAAATAAGTATGAAATTAAAAACAGTCAGAAATGGAAAATATTCAGTAGGAACCACATTAAAACAATAAAGAAAGACAGAGATAGATAAGGGGAGGACAGGATGGAGAGTAAAAGGTGTGGAGAGTGATGCAGTACCTGAAGAGGATGGATCAGTAGTCAGCTGTTCTTTTTTTAATAATTTAGATATGATTATTTTAGTAAAAACACACTTTTGCATTATGAATTAGAATTTTAAGTGAGTTCTTAGTGTTTTCCTTTAAGCAATAATGATTGTTCTTGTGATTAAGTAATTTATGCAATTAATTAATTGGTAAGACAATGATGCTCTTAAGCCTTTGCATTTTGGGAAATAATGTCTGAAGAAGTATATTACATTTGGTGTACGAAAGCGCTAACATTACATTTTGTGTGTGCGGTTCACCATTTTGCCTCAGTTTTTGTATTTCATCAGTAGTCAGTTATGACAGGTAACTGTCACACAGTAAGGGGATCACAAGTGATATCCAACAGGGGTCAGTCCTGCATCTAGCTCTCTTTAATGGCTGCATATCTGACCACACAGACACAATATGGAAAACTGGATCATTGTCTTTGCTGATGACTCTAAGGTAAGGCAAACAGTGTCAAAAACGACACACCCTGACAAGATCTAACAAGGCTGTTTAACTGATATATCTACTGTTTGTTAGATTTGTTACACTGTAAATTAGATATATTTTTACTTTTGGTGATAATTTTTAACATAGTTCTGTGAACCATTTGTTGTAAATTCAGTGCAGAAAACTATATTATTTTGATTGACTGCTGGTTCTATGTTGTTTTCAATAAATTTAATGTTTTGCTGGAAGACTTGCTTAGACCATCTGGTCAGCATTTGCGAATGCCCTGTACTGAGAGGATACTTGTGCTTTAGTATTTTTTTACTTGGGTATTTATTCTGTTAAGTGGGAAGTGTCAGCTGTGTAACCCATTTGCATTGGAGGCCTTGAAAAAAAAAAAAAACTCCCAACATATTAACACAAACACTTTAACCAAAAAAAAAAAAAAACTACCTCCTTGAAGTGGGAGGTAGAGCACAGTTTGAGAACTTGCAAGGAATATTATTATTGCCAGACTCAGTAGCACTGACATTTGTAAGATTCCTATGAATTGTTTCACAAAAAAGTATAAAGAAAAAATAATGAAAATGTCACCTAATAATTTCATTACTATGAAATGCCACAAGAGGATTTTCATTTCAGAGTAATATAGTCCATAGGTTCATAGCTCTATACTAGGCTAATGACCACCAGGGCCTTTATAAGCCTAGCTGTGCACTCCAACCCAGTTGTGGTTCTATGTGTCATGGGCATTTATTGGAGGGCTATGTTAGGAAGTTTTCAGAGGATATGTGGGGGTATGATAGTTTGGGATTTTACTGTATAGGTTCATAAAAAGCCATTTTGCATTGGCCAAGAATTAAACCCAGACTTCCCCTATGGCAGGTGAGAATTCTGCCACTGAACCACCAATGCATCATGAAGTTTAATTTCTGATTTTAAGATTTGTTTTGCCAGGAGTTTTCTTTAAATAGAAGTGCAACATTGTTCCATATATTTGCTATAACCACATAAACTACACATTTACCACCTAGTTCAGGCATCTGGTACTTTTACATACAATTTTGTAATAAAAAGATATTAAACATAAGGAGGAATTGGTACTATTTTAAGACCCCAACGCTGCAGCTTTGTTGTTAATTATCAGTATGTCAGGCTGGTGTTTTTCAGAGAGGTATTGCAGGGAGTATTTTATTTTCTCTCTACATGCTCTCCTAACCTCTCTGCACATCCCCCTCAGTGAAGAGATCCCCCCACTTAAGTTGTACGGGTTATTTTCATGCAGTTGCACTGCTTCTACTCTCCAGTTACCGATTGCTTATAAAAACTGCTGAGAAGAACTGATTCCTTGTAAAGCCTTTAGAAAGGCTCAGTGAATGGAATTCGCCATGTGCTGATATTAAACACCTTCCCTCGATGGGTACCTTAATTTCTAAGATACAAATGCCAATATGAAGCACAACTGCTACCCAGAAATAGTCTAGATACATTGGTTTCTCATAAATACAGCCGATGTTCTAATTTTCCACTGCAACTGTTGGTCAGCTAGTACAAATTAACATGCAGACCTTCTTGGTCTTCTATATGGGACATTAATTGTGATCCCTCTCTTTCATTTTTAGTAATGTTTCTCATTAATCAGTTTATATTCTCATCCTGCTCACTATTGGGAGTGACACGGACCACTCCACTGATAATATCTCTTCTAGAGTTTTTTATATCCTCTTTTTTTTTTTTTTTTTACATTGCACGTTATTCTGTACACAGTATGAAACTATTGTGAATTGATTCCCCTGGGCAATGAATCAGAATTGTCAGTCATCATCTATGCACCACACCACATACATACATAAAAGCATGTGGAATTACATGTTATACATACCTGCGTAACGAAACTGGGTTGTGGCTGAAAAATAGGCTTTGTGAGGTTTAATTCACCTACCTGCTATAAATAAATAAATACAGACATACATACATTCATAAATAGACATAATTATGTAAAGCTACTGAAAGCAGACTGCTTATTATTACATGAAACTTATTTTCCATAGACACAGCATGACACAAATTAGAAAGACTGGGCTTCAGATTATCTGTTTCTTCACATTTCAGATAGAACAGAATGAAATTATTTTAGTAAGAAACATATGAACAGTGAAATAACAGAGAAACTTTTGGATGCAAGAGAAAGTCCTACCTTTTTTTTTTTAAAACTGCAAAACAAAGGGACAACCTTCACTTTTTTTCAACTTAAGAAAGTACATTTCAGTGCATGTTATACCTCTCAACTGTCCAGGTTTTTGCAGAATGTCCAGATGTTTGCCTCATATTTTTGATCATGAATTTGGCTACTTTATTATGACATTATTCTATTTTGGCTGATACAATGGAGCTGAAATTGGTTAGCATAATAAGGCATATAATAGGGTAGGGAGTAGAAAAGAAGTGGCTATATTATGTCTAGCATAGTCAGTAACGTAGTGTTTCACTCTGTAGAAACAGCCTAGGTTTTGGTGCATCTTCTTATGGCTTGCTGAAGGTGGCAATCAAATTTCAGTTGGTCATCTATAATCACACCTAATAGTTTGGTGTGGAATACAAGTCCTATATTGGTCTTGTTGGATGACAGTGTATTAAAGATAGCATTTTTGGGAAGAAAGAGAGTTGGGGTGAACTGTAGTTTACGTATTTATGTATTTATTTATTTATTTATTGGATCCAGGAAGAGTTGTAGGTTTTTGAGCCAAGTTTCCATGGAGCAGATGTATTTCTGGGTGAGTGTTTGGAGCATGGATAGTGTCCTAGCACACATTAAAATGGAGTCATCAGTATATTGTACTGGGTGGTATCTTTAGCTGCTGTGTTTGGGTCATTTATAAATAAGTTAAACAGTAGTGGTCCTAGGATGGAGTCTTGTGGAACTCTGATGAATACAGGAAGGAAAGTATTGAAATTTTACTGTTTCATTGTTTTGGACCTGTTAGTGAGGTACCTAAGAAACCAGTTGTGAGGAGAGCAGTAACCATACCTTTCAAATCGAAAACATCAAAAATCTGGGCAAAGGCCTATGAAAAATAAGTAGAAATCTGTATGCTGATTAACATACAATTTGCAGACATAATTATGCAACCCCACCCACTCCAATGGAATTGTGGAATATCAACTTTTAAACGCAAATTGAAGAACAGACAACCAAAATATGATCATGAAACACAAAATAAGCAAAAGTGTAGGATTCAGAAATGTAAACCTTAGATGTTAAATATAAAACATAACTAAGAATATCTAGTTAAGCATAATAAATGGTACAAATAAAGTACTTGTAATATTAACTGGAATGATCTAGCAGAGGAAGAAAACATAATTCTCAACACTGATCATGGAACTGCATTCCTTTGCTTGCATATTCAAGTTAATGATAAAATAGCAAGCATACCTCCTTGATTTAAGTTGATTTTTTATACCATGGTTATGTTACGGCGTGATTATAATGTATTCAGACAACGTCCATAATATCCTGAATTTGAGTTCCTTGTGCTATTGATTTCAATGTGTGATGGCAAGTTTCTATGAACTGTAATTCGTGTTAATTCTTCATGAAATAGTCACTTTGTAGCACAGAGTTATTGTTGAAAAATCAGAACTGTATTTGCCCCTCCACTAGAAACCAAAGGTTAACTGTCCATAGTGCTGTGGCACACAGGAAACCTGTCAGGTACTGATGCTTAATGTTGCTTGAGGGGTACATTCCAATTAACAGGACCTTTCTGACCAGGCACTAAAATGAGGTAGTTTCTGTGTGTAGCGCACCCGCAGGTGTAGCTGAAGTAGATATGGGTTTCTTCCTACCTGACTCTGGTGACACCCATATAGGCCCAACACACCAAGTTGGCAAGAATGACAGATTTTATTCTAGGTGACACATCTAGATTAAAAGGTAATAGCACATCCACAAACAAATTATTTCAGCAGTGCACCCATTAACAATAAGGCAGGTGAAATATGCATGCAATGAAAAACATACATTTACCCTCTTCCCTAGAACGCAACAGAAAAAGGTATTGACATTCAAACATGCACAAAGAAGGCAATATCAATGAGCCAAAGCTTTATAATGCAGCAATATAAACACAGGAAAAAATGCAATGTCATTAAGCAATAAACGAGTTATAATACAGCAATACAGATGTGAGAAAATGCAATTTCATTGAGCAGAAAAATTCTTGAAGGCAGCAGTCCTAGCACAAGCAAAATGCAATGTCATTAAACAATAAAAGAGTTATAATACAACCATACAGATATGAAAAAAATCCAATGTCATTGAGCAGTACTAACACCCTCAACACCCTTGATCAATTTTAAACAGGCCAACTACAAAACACTCTATTATACTCTGTTCACTGGCCAGTGACTACTTAAAGTCTTGCTGCTGGCATGATGGGGCCCAAGGTAACTCAGGTCACTCCAAGGCAAGTACAAATATGACTCAGTCATTGTCCATGCTGGTGTGAATGACCTGAGACGTACCTCCCTGGACTACATGAAAAGAGACATAGAGGAGCTCTCTGAGCATGTAGCCCAGGCCGGTATGACCCTGACCTTGAGTAGCATCTTACCCTCACCAAGAATGATGCCACAATATGAAGACAAGATGATCAATTTCAACAATTGGCTTAAGAATTGGTGTCATTCAAAGGGGATTCAATGCCTGTCAGCCTGGGATGACATGCTCGACAAGCCATGATGCTTCACTAGGGATGGCTTGCACCTGTCACCCTTGGGCTTTCGGATATTGGCAAAGGCTCTTGCCACCCCCATAGTGCCTTTTTTAGGCAAGGCTCAAAAGACAAACTCACCTCCATAGGTATCACAAGGGATAAGAAACTAAGAGTAATGCTACTCAATGCCAGAAGTCTAAACCTCAAGATGCATGCACTCAAAACTCTCCTTAGCATGGAGAACATCGATATCTGTGCAGTAACAGAAACCTGGTTCAAGGCTCCCGAGAGCACCCCAGCACTACCAGGTTATACCTCATACCATGTTTTTCGGCCCCAAAACTTGGACAGAACCACAAAAGGAGGGGGAGTATCAATATTCGTCAAAGATACCCACATCTCCAGGTTGGTGGCACAGCACGAAGCATCAGAGACTATCCATGTGCAACTAACAGTGGGTAAAACTGCCTTCCAGTTTATAGCCTGCTACAGACCACCCTCCCAAACCCAGGAACCCCACTCGGCCTTCCTGAGAACACTGGAAAATATGAAGGCCTCTCCAAACACCATTATATTGGGCGACTTCAACTACCCAAACATAGACTGGGAGCATTACTCTAGCTCCAGCACCCTAACCCAAAGGTTCCTAGAATTTATAAACTCAAATGCTATGGAACAGCTTGTTACCACTCCCACAAGAGGGGAAAACATACTGGACCTGATCATCACCAACATGGGGACTCTATGCTCCAGACCAGAAGTGTATCCCTCACAGGTAAGATCAGACCATAAACTAATCTCACTAGATATTCACATCCCGACCCCAGCCCCTGCCCAGAAAACCACAGTAAAAAACTTCTCTAAAGCAAATTTCACACTCCTCAAAACTGAGGTGAAATCCTTCAAAGCCCCCGGGCCTGTGGAAAATACGGCCCAGACCACAGAATTCTTTATAAACGCATTCTATGAACACCTTCAGGAATGCATGGATCATGCGATCCCAAACAAACCAAGACCCAATCCTCCAAAGGCAGGCATCCTGTCTGGTGGACCCCAGCCATAAACAAACTATACAATAGAAGGAGGAAGCTACTACATGATAGAGCAAAATCCCAAAAAGGGAAGGCATCTCTGATCAGTATTAGCAAAAAACTACGGGCACTCATAAAATCGTCTAAGGCCAGCTTCGAGAGAAAAATTGCACAGGACACTAAGGATAATCACAAGGCTTTCTTTAGTTATGTTAGAAACCTGGGTGGGAATTCCCAGATATGCTCAGAATTAGTCCAAAATGACAAAAATACACTGAACCCACAGACATTGCCAACATCCTAGCTGACAGGTTCAGTGCAAACTTTCCCCCCCCTTTCCCACCAAAAGGGCAAATATCTAACCCAGCAGAGTGCTGCCCCCCTGACATCTCAGATGCTCAGGTAAGAGACGCCTCTCCAAAGCAAAAAACACAGCATCAATGGGACCAGACGGTGTCCCGGGCTGCATCCTACATGAACTCCAAGAAGAACTAAACCCAAACATAAAACTACTGTTCAATCTCAGCCTTACTACAGGATATGTACCCAAAGAGTGGCGTACAGCAACAGTGGTCCCTCTCCACAAAGGTGGTGCCTCAATGGATCCTGGAAACTATCGCCCCATAAGCCTGACTAGCTTGGTCTGCAAAGCTATGGAAAGGATCATTATGGACCTCATAAATAAAGATATTGGGGACCTACAGACACTGGATCCTACCCACTTCGGCTTTAAGGGCAGATCCTGCCTCTTAAACCTGGTCGATTTCTTTGAAACAGTCACCAAGGCCATTGACAAGGGGAAGGTGGTCCACACAGCCTAACTGGACCTCACAAAAGCCTTCGATACAATACCCCACTCGGGCATTATAGATAAGCTCACCAGCTTAACTATAAACCCCTATGTCACTAGATGGATTGCAAACTGGCTCAAGGACAGAACCCACATGGTTAGAATTGCTGGAGCCATGTCAGACTCCAAACCAGTTACAAGTGGCATCCCACAAGGCTCAGTCCTGGGACCTCTCTTGTTCGGTATATATTTCTCGGAGGTACAGGCCAACATGGAAGGACTGTGGCTGACCAAGTTCGCAGATGACTGCAAACTGGGCGCCATAATCGAATCTCCAGCCGACACAAGCATCCTACAAAAGGGCCTCATAGAAACAGACAACTGGTGCCAGAGCCATGGCCTCAAGCTAAACACCAAAAAGTGTATAGTCATCCCCTTCGGCAAAAACAAAGTGCCCACAAATTACCACATAGATGGTAATCCATTAAGTACAGATGAAGTAATTAGGGACCTGGGGACCCAAGTTGATAGCAATCTCTCATTTGACAACCACGTGGCCAAAGTGGTTAGAAAATCATTTTATACAGCCCACCTAATCATGAAGGGATTCACATCTAGATCAGGGGAGGTCATCGTGCCTCTTTACTCATCCCTCATCAGGCCATTAATTGAGTACAATGCCCCTTTTGGGATGTACCTTACCAGACACCTGCAGCAACTGGAAAGACCCCAAAAGTACCTCACCAAGAGGATCAAAGGGCTCAAACAGATGCCATATGCTGCATGGTTAAAGAAACTCCAGCTCTACTCAGTGGCATACCGCTTGCTCAGAGGCGATCTGTGCCTGACTTATAAAGCCATGTCCAACCCGGAATTAATGGACATGCTGCACCTCAGAAAATCCAAATCCCATTGAGCTACGCGCTGAAGAGACTTGAACCTCAGCATTGAAATAAATAGGACATGCTGGAGGGACAGATTCATAACCCAGAGGCTCCCTTCACTCTGGAATAAAATCCCAGTCCAGGTTAGGCAGAGTCCCTCATTGACTCTCTTCAAGAGGAATCTTGATGAGTGGATGGGAGATCGTAGATTTACTCCGGGTATCACTTCTGTGTCACTGTTAGACAGAAGCACAGTATACTAACCTCGAAAAAGGGCATAGCAAAATTCATTTTAAAATGGATGGCGAAAGCCAAACACACTCTGGCTAGGCTTGTAAATGCCCTAGGGCAGATAGCCTAGTATGAACCTATGAACCTATGAACCTAAGTTGGAGCTCATTTGGATCCCAGTTATTTGAAATCCACAAAGCATTTAGGGGGGAACCATAATCTTATAAAAATGTAAAAGAAGATGACCAGAGCCTCTCATCACTCCATCGAGATTATCCTAATGACCAGGTACTGTTGTTCCTCTGATGAGTATAATAGAAAAATCATCTGCCAGAACTCTGGTAATCATCTCTGGCTTCTCTGAACTTGGCCCAAAGAAACTCCTTTTCTTGCTGAATCATATGCAGGCGTGGAACCACTGGTTTCAGACTTATATCCTGATTCCATAAAACACCATCAACCAGGATTTCAGCAGCAAACAGACACAAATCTGCTACTTCACTTCCCTGTCCCAAAACACTAAAAAGAAAATCCAGTCATGCTGCAAGGCCCCTTTTCCTTTCAGCTCCCAGTTTCAGTCTTCCCTCCTTCAGCTAGTCAGCTCAGTCTCTTCTTTCACTTTCAAAATTGTCTTTTATATCCGTGAAAAGGAGCTGCACCTTGTGGTGTAATGGAAAACTACAGTCTATTACTTCTACAAGGAAATACAGTGGGAGCTACATGTGTTTTCTGTTAGTAAACAATTGACTGTGCTGAAGACTTGCCAATGGGGAGAAAAAGCAGGGAATAGCTCTGGTGCCCTAATTTAATTTCCCTCTCTCATCCATTAAACATTACCACTCAGTATATAAGAACTCACTATATTTGTGTATAACTTATGTTTTCTGTTTCAGAATTGTAGCAAGCCTTTCTCAATTGTTATACAGCACTGTTGTGTGTAACAAACCAGACCTTCCCTGATGTACATCCTAGTGGAGACTTCAACTTTCAACTGTCCAGATTTTTGCAGAATGTTGAAAGACATACGTAGAATGGGTGTGCCTTCGCTGAAGGTTGGGCATCGAGTTGGCACCTCGGCACCCGTAAAAAATCTACTGCCAATCATTAGTGGCCCGGAGTTCCGCTGTGGCGACCCCTAACCAGGAAAACCAAAAGAAGAACAACTTTTAGTCTACTCCTCATAAAATGTGTGTTTTTTTTGGCAGCTCATTGAGGACTGAAGTCTCTAAATAGTGAAAGATATTTGAGTTTCAGACTTGTTATCCTTTAAAATATCCATACTGATGTAAAACCTGTTATTCTATTAACTTTCTAAGTTTATAAGAGGATTATTTAGACTCTGCCCCTATTTTGCCCCCCCCCCCATTATTTTTGGCTATGCCCAGATTTCTTGCTCTAAGCAGTATGGTGAAGACATAGACAACATTATGTAGATGCTGGATACTGCAGACATCATGACACCCCAACTCTTATATAACCAGCCAGCCTATGTGACTTAGAAAAAGTAAACTGCAAAGCTGTATAAATAAAACTACCTGCTCATAAACAGATGCCATGTTCACTTTGTCCGAATGTTGTTGTTCTTCTTCTTTTGGCTTTTCCCGGTTAGGGATCGCCACAGCGGAACTCCGGTCTGCTAATGATTGGCAGTAGATTTTTACAGTGCCGAGGTGCCAGCTCAATGGCCAACCTTCAACGAAGGCATGCCAATTCACACATGTCTTTTGAACGCTACCCAACCGTCGGGAAGACATGCAGGCTCCACACAGAAGGCGTTCCAGCCGAGAATCGAATGGGAGAACCTCTTGCTGTGAGGCGACAACGCTACTGCTGTACCACCGCGGCTCTATGTTCACTTTGTCCAAATACTGCTGAGAAAATAAATTAATTTCATAATGGTATATAGAATGAAAGAATTCAGACAAATGACAACTCTGGTGTTTGTAAATTCAGACAAACCTGTGAAATCACTTAGATAAAAAACATATTCCAATACAAATATAAAGCACCCTTAATAGTGTCTAATATACTCATATTCTATGGAACAAGAGCAAATGCCTAGTCCAGACATATGACAAACAAGTACTCCCATCTTTATAATCCCCTGCATTCTGGTCATTCGAATGCACGACAGATGCTGGTCTGTCCATGGGGCAGACTAGAATAGAATGTTTTCCTGAGACTAAACTAACTTCTGGGTGATGCTCAAACAAAAAGTTAATTTAAATGTTAACATTAGGACAAGTAAACATTTAACTTCAGTTAAAGAAGAAAAAAGTAACACACAAACACTGACTAGACCTATTTAACATAGTAGTTCAAAACGTATGAAGTTTAAAAAAAATAGCAGTAGTACTATATGTTTAACTTGCAAATAAGCAACATAGGAAGAGATATCATTTGTTTGTGGCATATTGATTTTTATGGCAAAATACCTTTTCATCCTGCTTTGACTACAGATGAAATCCTAGATTACTATATTAACACACCAGTTGCACATTTATACCTTACTTTTTTAATGAACTGAAATCCTGAACTTTTATATTCTCTAAACTTATACAATTTTCTTGCACAGCACCCTGATGTTGATTGGATACTGATTGACAGACCAACATAAAATTGAACCTTAAGAAAACAATTATTTCTGCAAGCATCCAAATTACACTAACAGTTTTTATGTGATCTTGTTTGACTGAAATGTACAGAAAAAAAAAATAGTGTGCAGAAATGAAATATACAGTGGGAGAGCAAAGCAGACTCATGTAGAAACTTACATATATGCAAATAGACACATATCATGAATGTATTTAAGTAAAAAAATGAAATGTTTAAAGTAAACCAATACAACTGAATATTTAACAATGTGTGTCTTACAAAGGAACATACAACTAATTATGTTGAAAGACAAGAATCTAACAAAACTAATAAACTGGAAACTTGCCAGCCATGTATTTTAACTGCAGATGTATGTTTATGGAGTTACTAGTTGCAAAAATTTGTTATTGTTTGTTTTCTTGTTTCTTGCCCAGCTATTGTATTTTCATCCACAATGACACGCCCGCACATTTTTAGCCCTCTCACTTTAACAGTACAGAAACAAAACGAAAAAAAAAAATATCGACTCAAGTCATGTTGTATCAAGAGAAAATATTGCTCTGACTGTCAGTGCTAGCATGGAATTACACACATAGCTCAATCAGCATTAACAAACAGGATATCCAAATTATAGGCAAACCTCTAGTGCAGTCCAGCCAACAAATCTTAAGATATGGGTATTTACCTTGTAGTGTTATCCATCGTCTTTTTAACCGGGTTGGTGTAAAAATAACTGTGATGATTGATGTTACACACTTGATTTCATTTCAGCGACTGGGCCGACAAAAACAGTTAGCTATCCTATCTATACTGCTGCAGCAGCTTCATCGGTACTACTCACTTACTTAACCCAGCAGCCCTCAGCCAGATTCCAACTGGCTGGCAGGCTGCTCACGAAGCTGACTTCACCATGCATGCCTCTGTGCATGATGATGTCAGACAAGAAATCTGTAAAAAAAAATTTTTAAAAATCCGGGAAATTCAGAAATTAACGGGCGCCACTCAGGAACTTGTAGCACCCCATTATTTGGACCTCAAAACTGGTAAAAACTGAGGAATTTGGTACGGTTGAGAGGTATGGCAGTAACTCATAGGAAGAAAGTTTAGTTAGGGGAATTTGATGATTGACTATGCCAAATGCTTTGACAAGACCGAGAATTAGGACTGATTTTAGAAGATCTGAATTTCTATTGTGATTATTATATCTATGAACCTTAGAAGGGCAGTAATTATATTATGAATAGGTCTGAAACCATGCTGTGAGCAAGAGAAGTAATATTGAGAAGTAATATACATAGTAAGTTGAGAGTAAATACATTGTTCCAAGATTTTGGATAAGGGTGGGAGAATAGTGACTGGTCTGTAGTTTGTGAGCTCAGTATGAGCCACTTTTATGGTAGGGTATTCTGTAAGATTTTATAAATAAGGTGGGAACAAGTTTTTCTTGGACAGAGTGATTTATTAAAATTGAGACAGGATATGTAAGGATATCTGCAGCAAGTTTAAGAAATTCAGATGGAAGTTGGTTAAGAGTGATGGTTGTAGTCTTAGGGGTGTGTAGGTATTTTTTTTAATTGTAGATATTGGCACTGGAGTGAGTGTGAAGGTCTGTCGTGGCTTCAATGATTGGAGTGGGATTGCTGGATTTGTAGTAGTTTTGTATTGTAAGAAGAAGTTATTGTATTTATAAACTGTGACAAACTGCAAAGCGATGCTTTGAGAGTTATTGGTTGTGGATGGACTGGGTTGGGTTGATTTTTCAGGACTGAACAATATATTTATTGATTTCCACAAATATTTTGGATTGTTTGATGATGAATTTTGAGAGTTGCTATAATAAGCTTTTTGTCCTATTTTATGCATTTGCTATGGTTCCTTAACTGCCTGTATTGTTGCAGGGAAGTTTGAGACATTGTTCATAGCTATAACTTCCATGCTTTATCTCTTAGTTGCATGAGTTGCTTTGCTTTTTATTTAACCAAGGAGCTGGTTTGTTTTTAACTATTTTGGTTCTTTACCAGGATATTTAGAAATATTGTATTAAATGTATCTGCTGCTTCATCAAGGAGAAGAAGCAGGTATTTTTGGCTTTGTTCAGATTTCTTGCACTTAGAGGTTGAGTTGTATGATGTATGTTATTTGTAGCTATGTGTTACTTCATTATGGCTGAGGAATGTAATTTGACCTGACAGACATATATTTTGGAAAACAGACTGTGGCACTAAATTCACTTACAAAGACATTTGGACCATAAATGAACAAATTTGGCTAGGCATATTTATTCAGTTATTATTATTAATGTATTGAAATTAAGTGCATAGTAGCAAAGAATACTCCCACAACAGTGATGTCCTGCTGCTGCAGATGCTGGATATTCGTGGCTTTAGCATATTTTTTCTTTAACTTTAAAATCAGTGCAGTCCTAGTGTTAAAAAAATCCATCATCAGGACACTTCCAGGTAAATAATTTTCTGGAGTAATTATCTTACTAGTAAATTAATTGTAGTACTGTCATAATTATCACAAGGTGCTCCATCAAAATGAATGGGAAATCAAACCTGGAAGTGAGCCGTCTCCCTTATACCTCTTCACATAGTAATAAGATATGGGTTTTCAGTCCATACTGTGTATGCTCAGAGCAACCAGTCTCAATACTTACCTAATATTTTTAATAATTTCAATAAAGATATCAAGAAAAGCAGACACTTTAGCCACTTTGGTGGCATAGAGGGATAACGTCTAGGTGACCCAGGTTCAATTAGTGGTTTGGGTGACTGACAGAACAGCAGGGCATGGTCATTCTAGGTTGGAGGGTGCTTGTTGATGATGCTTCCTGAGGGCAGCTGTGGTCCAAACAAGAGAGTTTTCCTTGAGTGTAGTCAATGGAAGCAGGAAAAGGTAGTGGGTAGATCATTAAAAGACACCTCCAATGGATGCACAGGTGGTCAAGCCACCAGGACACCCTTAGAATCCATGACTAGCCCCAGCAATACCAGAGTAAGTCCAGGAGGTAGAAGGATGGCTAGTAGATATGGTGTGGACATGAGGCATGGGGAGCCGGGCTGATAGGATGAGGGATGAGGGACCAACAAAAAAAAAGAGAAGCAGACACTTTAATCTTCATGAATGTTTTTTTTTGCTGGCATCTTTATTAAATAGGGCACAAGAAATATCTACAGGCAGTGTTAACAGTATATACTGTCTTCAGCAGTGATCCTTTCATCTTTTTAATTATTTACTTTATTATTATAGCAATTTGGGTTGGGGCAGCTGTGAATGACAGCAACAAGATGAAATGCATGACTGTGGCCATTTTTTTTTTACTTTTTTGGCAATCCCACATTACAGGTGATCTTCAGGTGTATATATCTTTTTGAGAGAATATCTATATATGAAAAGAAAGGGCATTTTTGAAAACACAGTAAAGTCATCATTGATATATGTTATAACAAATTACTTAGGATGGAGTCCTGGAGACCACTGAGGAATCTAGGCCAAATTTTCATTTACTCTAGAGCACCGTCTGGTTAATTGACATGTTCACATTCACTCAATAGACCAATGGAGGCTGAGGAGAAACAAACCCTCAACTACAGAAAGCATCTTGTTAATAGCTTACAGTTTTAATCCTCTGCAGTAACTGCCAGAAGTATAGCTTGCTGGAGGTTGGAATTAGTGAACATATGTCTGAGTGCAACAAGATAAAATGTATTACTGTGATCATTCATTATTCTAATTTCATTATGATATATCAGAGAGATAAACAGAATTTATTTATTTCTGGAGTGCTGGGAAGCCAGCTATGTATCAAACCACAGGGCAATGTCATGATAACTAGTAAATGTTCCTTGATATGGCTCATGGAGGGCAGCATATGCGTCTATGTGAAGCAAGTTGAAATATAATATTGTAGCCATTACATGTGTGACTTCTTCACAATCTCAGAAGAGAAACATTTCACTTGAAAAGTATGTGTGTGAAAGTAGCTAGTGTTGTATTTTTTAAGAAATATTTGTAATTTTGTAAGAACAACCACTTGTTGGTAGTCATTGTCTCTATTTCAAACCAAATTCTCTGTAGACAAATGCTCCCTAGACCAGGACTGCCAACCTGGGGGAGAACTGACTGAGCTTTCAACCATTTTTGGGGGAGGATGATGGCAGAATCTGTTTTTTGACTTTTTTTGTTGTACTTTAGTATTATAATTTCACAGTCCTCCTCATTCATATGGATTTAGATTCACTTCACAACAAGCATGCACATTTTTACTCTTTATTTCAGGAAGCAAATATGTAATTTATAAAAATCTTATACTATTTTAAAATATTATACTTCTATGCTTTTATAATATAAATACTCAAAACACTGTTTGTCCCTGAAAGTGATGTATTTCAGCATTTTAAATATAACATACAGGAAAAAAAATTTGAAGATGTTATCAGAAATTTGACTTGGAGGTTAGAAATCCATCTTGTCTCCTTATGACTTAACTACATAATGATATAACTGAATACCCACATTTATTATTCAACAGATTTTGCTACAAATATCAGACTTTCTCAGAGATATAACCCTGTACTGATTGCCTTCACCAGTATGGTCTATATTAAAACAACGAACGATCAGATGATCGAACGTTGTTATATTGACCCCTAAATGTTGAAAATCCAAAACATCGAACAACCAGAACAGGTATTTTTTCCCAGGGAAATAAATCGCTGTCCCCCCAAAAAAAAACACTAAACAAAGTGGTGGGCTTTGCCCCCCACACCCCCCTACTTAAATATACCAACTCCAAGATCACACTACAGTGGAGGAAACAGCACAACCCAGATGGCCAGCCCAGCGATTTCTTTCCCTGGGAAAAAATTGATGTTCTGGCCATTCGCTATTTTGCCAGTTAGACATTTGGTGTTCGCTCTAACAGCATTCGATCATCTGATCATTCGCTGTTCTAAAGCAGACCCCACCAATATACCTATTTATCTATTAGAAAGTGACAGGCTGCCAAGATGCTATCTATTGAGTTACCTTTAGTTGTGAGAATACTTTTGTTCAATGTGGTGGAATTAAGGCCATATTTAGAATGTGTCTTCATTGCACTCTCATTACATCAGAATTAAAAAAAATAATAAAAATTTCAATGTATAAGTCAACATTTCTTTTTCTGAATATATTATGAAGACTAAACTGCATCTACTTAGGCAGTATGCTATTATATTAAGCATGGCTGAGATGCAGTCAAATCCTTGAAGGTAGAATGGAATTCTAGAATACATTCTATACGTAATTATCTTGTAGTGCATGGAATGCTGTGATTCTGCTCCAATAACAGTTAAATAAAATCTTTATTATTTACTACTCTAACATGAGATCCAGCCTTAACAATGCTTAGAAGCGTGCATTGCAACTGTTAAGCATCTTGTAAGTGCTGTTAAGATTGTATCTGGGATTCAATTCTTATAGTGCCAGTCAGTATATAGCACCAGCAGAACATGAAACTGCTTTGTTTCAGCTCCATTTCTGCCTGCTTTGTATTATATTACATGGAGTACTTCGAAACAAACTTCTTCCCTTAGACAGGGAATACGTAAGGACATAAACCGCTTCCTTACTGCTTTATCAGCTTTCAAAACTGGCACAGCACATCACATTTTTTCTTCATTTTATATTTCTGCAACTAGAAGTACATAGAGTAGATAAATTTCCATGCACTGTAAAGAATTATGATTGGATTTCCAATCTTGACATATTACAATCTGTTCTTAAAATGAATGCTAAAGTACTTCGCATGTTTTTGGTTTCACAGGCTGACATTATATTTGGTTTCCTCTGAGGCCTATCTGACTTCTGCTCAAAAGGTTAAACAAACAACATGTTAAACTGAAATAAGCTCAAGGCTGCAATGTACTGTTTCTGGGGTTTCTTCTTTTCCTTTCCTTTTTTGTGCAAAAATGGAGTTGTTATATATAGGTTCTTGGGTTGTGGGAGATATAAATGGGCCTGATTGACAGAAAAGGCTTCTTTGAGTTATATCATTAGGTCGCTGATTAAATTAAATATGGTTGCCAATGTTGTTTTTAGGTGATTGACTTTTGATTTTACATAGTGGACACAAAATCATAACATTTTCTCCAGGCAAAGTACCATTTTTAATTATATATACAGTGAGCCTTAAACATCATTTACTTAAAAAGGCTACTGTGTAGATCAGAAGTGAGGTACAATGAAATCCTTTATTTTTAACACCTTTATATAACTTCACATATTACACAGAGATATGGGTATGCATACCTACATTTATAGAAGAGAAAATGAAACACTGCAAAGATTTTTCATTTTTTATGCATTATACATATATGGTTTCTTTCTTAATAATTATTCAATTTAACATTATATAGAGTGCTCAAGTCCTGTCTTCCTGAAATTTCAGCCCCCCTGAACATTATTCTGCATGTGTCCTTCCCATAGATTTCATTCATTTGTATGCAATCTGCACCTTCCTTTTTCTAAAGATCATAGGTTCATAGATTAGTACTAGATTAACTGCCCTTGTGGGCCATTTTAAGCCTAGCCATTTACCCCATATGACAATCAAACTCTGCAACTTGTGTCTGTAAGAACAAGAGCTTAACCATTATGCTAATAACCCACTGTCTCCAATTATTTTATCTCCTTTTCCTCATTCAGTACAGAGGTTTATGATCTAGTCTCCAACCATAATTATGTTATTATTTGTTCTAGACATGGATGTCATGAAATTCACTCAAAATGTGAATCTTGGCATCCATGTCAAGAACATATAATAACTGGTTATGCTCAGTGAGATCAAATCATAACTCTTTGTAGTGTATGGAGTTTCATTTGCTCCTTGTACTACCAGTTACAAAAGAAAAAAAAACGCACAAAGTATTTTATCAGCTTTGAAAGTCAGTAAAGCACTCAGCAAATGCATAGACATCAAGTAAGTATAATTGGAGGAAAACAGCAGGGGCAGTTTTTAAATATTGTTCTAATTTAGTTAAATAAATTACTTACAGTCTGATGTCTGAAAAGCTTCAAGGACAGAACAAGAATATGTGGCAAGATATTCAGGGACAGTTGAGAATGAAGGGATGTCTCTTGCATGAGATCAGGCCATCACACTTAGAGGGTGTGTAACAATTGTTAGACACCTTTGAAAGTGCTGTTTGGCTTTTTTTCTTATTTTGGAGGGTAATCATTGTATCTCATGTAGTACAAGTCTGTTATACTTGGTTTGTCTTTGACTTCTGTTTTCTAGTAATTGCTTTTTTGGCAGCCAACAGCATTAAACTTAATAGTACCTTACTATCTCTAATCAATTTAGTTTTTATATCCCAGCTCAATAAATAAATAAAATACTAATTTGCAAGGAAATCTTTGGAGGCAGAATAGCATGTTTTGCATCTAAGTATTTTATTAGAATCCCCAAAGTTTTTTATGAACCATTAAAAGAACTGATGTATGGCCTCATATACAAGCAGTAAATGTAATGTTTCAAAAAATGTTTAGTGTTTCAGTCTGGCATTATACCTAGGTGCACTGTGGGGCTATTTGACCTCTGCTTAAAAGACAGGATAACATTAAGGGGCAGAATGCACATGTACTAGGTTGTCAACAAATAAGAAGTATAAAAAAAAAAAAAAAGAAAAATTGGACTGCCTTCAAAAGATTGAAATACCACAACACTGAAATTCAAATAATCGAGATGAGATCAGAAGCCCACATCAGCGAACATTTATAACCCCAAAACTTAAACACAGCATGCAAAACAAAAATATATCTTTTTCAATGCTTTTGGGGGGACCGGTCCCCTTGCACTCCTTTGCAAATTATATCTACCAACTCTGAGATTGCATTACAGTGGGGAAAAGAGTAAATTTCCCAATCCTCACTGTACCACAATCTCCATTCAAAAGCATTGAAAAAACTACATTTTTGTTTTACATGTTATGTTTAAATGGAGAAGTTATTCTTATGATGGCAGCATGATCTCCATTCAGAAGAGTGCTGCCTGACATGCTCAATACCTGCGTCGATGTTACAAGTTTAAGCACTGTAAACATTCGCTGATGTGGGCTTCTGATCTTCTTGTCTCAATTATTTGAATTTCAATGTTGTGGTACTTCGATCTTTTGAAGGCAATCCAAAAAATCATAAATATTTTACAAGACAAGGCAAATTTTATTTTACTGCATTCAGGATGTCATCTAGTCTCGATAAACTGACAAAGCCAGTACACATCTATGCAAATCGGCATTGAGATAAGTGAAAACCTTGGATGCAAAGTGTTATTTTTGAGTACAGTTTGTCCCAAAATATATTATTAGTTCACAGTTAAAAATCAGGGAATTCTCTCATAGAAGAATTGAGGTATTTTATTTCACACTCTGGCATTATACCCAGGTTTCACTGGGAGCTACATGACCTCTGCTCAAAAGACAGGCTTGACGTAATGTCCAGAATATTTGTGGACCAAGTCATTATATCAGAAATGAAAATTCTATATGTCTCTCCAGAAAAAAAAAATATTTTTTTTCCATCTGTAACATTATTAATGAAATGTAATTGCCTTAAGCAGATAAATGGTATAGTCAGGTTCAACATCCAGCTGCAATAACACCCCTAAGGCTGGAGTAGATGTCTTAGATGCATTTTGAAACTGAAAATCCTGTTGTTATAACCTAAAAAGTTTTATAATGAAATCTCAAAGGGGGCCTGAGATATTGCCATTTATACAAGGGTACAAGGTGTAGGGGGTTGATTTACTTATTTTACAATGTGACATTTTGCATTATACTTAGTTTCTATTAAAAGTGTCATGTTGAACTTCTGATCACTATGTAGAAAGCCACAAAAGCCACAATGGTCTAGAATACATCTTACTAAGTTATAACTGCATCAAAAGTAAGAAAAATCTTATATATCTTCTAATATATATCTTCTAGATTTTATTTATTTTATTTGTTTGTACTTATCTTGGGATTAATATAGCCTAGTTTGAAGCAGTTAAGTGGTAGAATCAAATTTAATGCTAAACTGAAATGACATTCCTAAGGGAAGATCACTAGTCTTAAATACGTTTTTTAGTTGAATACACTCTTGTTGCTGCCTTAATTTGTCATAATGAAATCTTGAATGGAGTCAGAGATATGACCTTTTATACTACATACAAAGTACAAGAGTTCACTGGCCTTCATTGTGTTTTGTTTTCTGCATTATACACAGTTTCTATTTGAGATGTTAATGTGTCTTCTGCTAGGTAACCATATCCAAAATATAGTAATGATTAGAATACATATTCTTAAGCTGACATTGCACTAGAAGTTAAAAAATCCTATACATGTCTCCTGAGGTTTTTGATGGAATTATGACCCACCTATGCTGTAAAGCAATTTACATGAAGATAAGTTCTATATGTCGTTATACATGGAATCACCAACCAAATATGTTCTGTAGCTGTGGGTCATGACTTATTGTCCTTATGAACTTGTTATATTTGATATGGTTACAAAGATATGCTTCTATAGTACTAGGTAAGAATCATCAGCCATTTCCATTACAGGTAAAAATGTTCAAACACATAATATTTTATTGCATGTAACAGTAAAACAAATAGGTAGAACACACAAGCATTATCTAAAATGGCTTCTTCAAGTGTTGAAGACAAAGGTCCATTTGTAATTTGACTGCTATTTTGTACACCTTTTGGGATCTATTTGCTGTTTGTAAAGTTCTTAATGTAATATATAATAAAATTCCAGTGAGAAAGTAGCTTAAGCATCCATGTACTGTGCTTATATTGGCTACTATGTCACTAACTGTGACTCCTAAATTGTCAGTTATGGAGAGTTGTACAGAGATAATACCAGATCAGGATGCCATATGTGGGCAAAGATTGCATTACAGAAGCTTGGGATTTGATTCCAACTATATTGATATACACATTGATGTAATGGCTGCACCAATGCCCCCAATATATGAACATTCTGTGCCCCCACATGTGCAGCCTTGCAAGATGTTGCCACAGATGTTGCTACTGTTGTAAGGCATGCACATCCCTTGTGCATGTCATGCATAGATTAAGAGGCTGAGGCAGCAAGAACACTGCAGATAACTGACCATTTACTTGCTCATTTTGTGCATGAATATCATGTGTGAGCATAACAGTAGGATGCCAAAAGGGTAATGGCACACTCACTGACAGAACAATGCCCTGATCAGACTAGACAGTGAGGTTCATAGGTGTGTACTAGGCCAACAGCCCTGGAGCCTTTACAACCTAGCCCATAGAAGTGCCCTGGCATCATGCCAACATTAGTTCCCAGTGCCTCTATCAAGAAGACCCACTTGAGTGATCCCCAGGGTGAACTTTCTATTTCCCATTCACTCATCAAGATTTCTGTTGAAAAGGGCCAGTGAGGTGCTCTGCTTGACATGTATGATAAGTCTATTCCAGAGCATGGGCAGTCTCTGGGTTATGAACCTGTCCCTCCAGCACGTTCTACTGATTGTGGTAATGAGGTTGAGGTCTGGAGTGTGTGGTGTGGAGGGATTGGGATTTCTTTAGGTGTAACATTTCTAACAGGGCTGAGTCAGACATGGCTTTGTAAATCAAGCAGAGATCGCCTCTTAATAGACGATATGAGACAGAGAAAAGCTAGAGTTTTTTGAGTCTGTCCTTGTAGGGCATGCGTTTAAGGCCCAGGATCCTCTTTGTGAGGTACTTTTGTGGCCTTTCCAGCTGTTGCAGGTGTTTAGTGAGGTACATGCCAAATGGAGCATTATACTTGATGATTGGTCTAATGAGGGAAGAGTAGAGACAGATGATGTCCTCTTTCTTCCTGGATGCAAAACCCTTGGTAATGAGATGTGCCACACAGAAGGACTTTCTGACCACAGTGGCAATGTGGTGGTCAGAGAAGTTGCTGTCAACCTGTGTCCCCAGATCTCTTATAACACCTTCAGTGTTCAGTGGGCTACCATCAATGTGGTAATTAGTGGGAACTGAATTTTTTCCAAAAGGAATGATGATGCATTTTTTGGCATTACGCTTAAGGCCATGATTTTGACACCAGTCGTTGGTCTCAGTGAGGCCTTTCTGTAAGATGTTTACATCACTTGGAGAGTTAATAATGGCTCCCAGCTTGCATTCATCAGCAAACTTGGTCAGCCAGAGTCCCTCCTTGTTGGCCTGGACTTCTGAGGAGTA
This sequence comes from Protopterus annectens, assembly GCF_019279795.1. Lineage (NCBI taxonomy): Eukaryota > Metazoa > Chordata > Ceratodontiformes > Protopteridae > Protopterus > Protopterus annectens. The sequence goes on from NC_056749.1 coordinate 753,657,721, forward strand.
GATGCCAAACAGGAGAGGACCCAGGACCAATCCCTGTAGGACTCCACTCATGACTGGTCATCAGTCTGAATTGGAGTCTGCTACTTTCACACTGTGGGTTCTATCTGTGAGCCAATTTGCAACCCACCTAGTGATATAGGGGTTGATGCCTAGTTTGGTGAGTCTATCAATAATTCCAGAGTGGGAATGGTATCAAAGGCCTTGGCCCAATTGAGGTAGGCTGTATGAACTGCCTTGCCCTCATCCACAGCTCTGGTAACTGACTCAAAGAAGTCAACCAGTTTGAACAGGCATGATCTACCCTTCACAAAACTAAATTGTGTGATATCCAGAGTTTGGAGATTCCCTATATCCTTGTTAATTAGGTCCATGAGGATGCACTCCATAGCCTTACATATCAGACTCATCAGGCTAATGGGGCGATAATTCCCAGGGTCTGTAGTCACTCCCCTTTTATGGAGAGGGATGACTGTAGCAGTGTGCCATTCTGTAGGGACAAAGCCTGAGGTGAGGCTGTGATTGAACAGGGCACACCGGTGTGGTGCCAGTTCACTTTGTAGTTCATGTAGAACACAGCCAGAGATATTGTCAGGTCCCATGGAAGCTGTATTCTTGGCCTTGGACAATGCAGCTTTAACCTGTTCTGCAGTAATGCTGGGTGCTTGACATTCTTCAAGTATTGTGATTGGTCCTTTGGGGGGAGAGAGGGTTAATGTTGGCACTGAATCTGTCAGCCAGTATGCTGGCAATATCTGTTGGCTCAGTATAGGAGGTACCATTGTGCAGTAACTCAGAGCAAATCTGGGTATTACCGTGGAGATTCTTGATATAACTGTAGAAGGCTTTGTGGTTGCTTTTAGTGTCTGCTGCAATTCTGCCTTCATAGCTAGCTTTAGAGGTTTTGATGAGGGATCTCAACTTTTCGTTGAGGCTAATAAGGGAGTTTTTCCAGTCTTGTGACTTCAACTTTTTCTGCAACAGTTTCTTCCTTCTGTTGTAGAGTTTGTTAATGGCAGGGGACCGCCAGATTGGCTTCCTTTGTTTGGAGGAGAGCATCTTGGTTCTGTTGGGTATGGCTAGTTCCATGCATTTATGTATGTGTTCGTACAATGCATTGGTGTATGATTTGGTGGCTATCCACCTATTTTCCATTTGCATGGGTGCCGTGAAGTTAGCCACCTCTGTTATTAGGAGCCCAACGTTAGCTTTGGTCATACACATTGACCAGTACTGTGCATGAACCTGTGTAGTTAGTGTTCCACACCCTATAATTGGGCTATTGGTAACAATACCTCACAAATAAGTGCTCTGGCACTGGTGCCCATCAATATACTCACCAAACCTTTCCTGTACAGGACATTACTATCTGTAGGATACCCATCTTCCACTGTATCTTGGGTGGATGTTACAGAAAGTCATACTGTACCTGTTCAAAGAGGTAAGGCTGGTCATCTTTCTCAAGCACAAAGGGGTACTCCTAGAATTTGTACACATGGAAATACATAGTCCACACACCAGCTGATAAATGTGGTAAGTGTAATACAGCATGGCTCTTATTGGTGGTCATTGCAGGGGGCAACAGTAAATGGCCTGTCCATCTGTGGGTTCTGTCTGTAGTATGCTTGCTGTATATATTGTAGAAGATGATACTATGGCAACTCTGCTTCCTTGCATTACAGTTCACAATATTCATGTAGGCAGTCACTGGGCTGAGTCGCCATACATATATACATATATGTGCATTGTACATAATGTGTATTTGTGCCTTATGTAACTTTATTGCTTTGCTGTCATCAGTAGGTTCCTGTCAAAATATCTGTGTATCACTTTATTATACATCTACTGTGCTCATATTTCTCTTTTCATTGTTGTGTCTAGGTTGTCTCTGAAGTGGCGGTTTGTCCTGTCCATCATTTGGGTAACCCTGGTTGTCCACTTCAGGATGTGTTGTGAGGAGGATGTGTGCCAGGCTGCACAGTGTGCAGCATGCAGTGAATAGCTCACATGCCTTAGATGGTGTGTACTACAGAGTTTCTCATCCAAGCACTGGAACCTCATTTAAGATTGGCAAATGCACATTAAAGTATATTATAGCCCTTTCTCTGGACCCTCTTGTAGATATCCTTTTCTGGGTTTGTAGAAATCAGAGGGGTGGGCAGTGGTGGTTCCAAGCCTTAGCCAACACTACCTAGAAGCTGAAGGTGAGGGATCAGGCCATTGTAGAAGGCATAATACAAGGCAGTGGAGTGCCACATAGTGGCATTATGTTTTTTACATGCTTAATGTGCACATATGTCACTGATGAGGCCCTATGTGGTTGCACACCTCCTAATGGAACTATAAGGCTGTTTAATGTATACAGCTGAATCTTCACTGGTAGGTTTAATGATCTGTGGCATCCATTCTTCTACATATACTTGACAGGTGGTACACTGTGTGGAATTCTTGCATTACTGCTGTCCACTATGTCTATGTTTGTGGTGGCTGTATACCCATCACTGCTTAAGGCATAAAACAGTTGAAGGACTACTGTAAGATCCAGTGGGATGAAGCTTAAGTCCCAGCTGTATACAGAGCAGGTCAATAGAAAATTCTGGTGGACATGATTGTTATGGTCATTATAACTCTTTTCTGCATGGGTATCAGCTGCACCCTTGCACCATGTACATTCATCATTCTGCACATTTTACATAGGATATCCAACATATGAACAGCCATTCAGAAGAAATCAATCTGCTCCTGCTTGGACAGCAATGTATACAGTACTGTGGACAAATGCACCATCTATCTCTTGACCAACACTCTACTTGGTTGGCAGTGCCTTCTGCCTATTTGCCATAATCATATTTATTATTAATAATGAATTACAATCCATGATTGTTGTGCATGTCAACAGTTGTGCTTGCAATGTGTTTTTCATAAACTCCTCTGTAGCATACTTGTGGGTAAGTACTTGGCACACTTTGTGAATCATGTACTGCATCATCTGTGGTGAGATGGCCTCATTTACTTATGTATACTTGGTGCCATTGTGTGAATATGTACTGTTTAATATGATAATGTTAGGATATATTTGTACATCGCATTTTACTTTGGCATGGGATTTTTAATGGTCACTGGTCACTGCTGGTACACATTATACAATTTGAAAAATGACCCATCCTTTGAAAAATGATTTGCTCTCTATATGCTTGTTTCTTTTTAAACATTCTGCACGTACAGATTTAATTAAAGTAATTTGGTGATCTTACAAACTAGATAATGGAAAGTCACAACATTTAAGATTCAGTAGAAGAAAACATAATTAACAGTGGTTCTAAATTGCCCTTAAATTATCCTTCATCTGCACTTTTATGTCCAACTTTCCTGTATAGAGTTATTTTAACTTTTTCTGTTATTTAATTCCTTGAATATCATCAAAATTAAAATTACCTCCTATAACCACAGTCTTGTCTATGTATAAGTAAGGCTTTTTTTTAACTTTTCTGAATGCAGTGCATAACAACTTATTAATCTATATTTCTTTTTTATTTCATTGTCTACTGTTATAAGTCTGCCATTCATAATATCCCACATCCTACACATTTTCAGTATGTCATACAGGATGTAATTTGGCTATACTGCTTTATATAGCTAAATGTTGCAGATACAAACCAGGAACAGTTTGTGTAATGTCAATATCTGCCCTTTCCCTGGATTTTTGCAACCATACCGTTACCATATTTAACTAAAAGAGATGTGGGGGAACAAAGACAGTTACTTGAGGGGTACAGAAGGGACTGCCATCCCGAAAAGAAAAGGGATTGTTTTCTCATTTCCTGTTAGATTTGATGAAAGTAGTTGTAGCCATTTAGTTCAGAATGTTAAAAGTGTCTGATTTGATATAAGATGATCTGGTGATCTTCCTTTACATGTTTACTATAGATCTCATGATCTGATAGACTGGAGTCTTCCTCCTTAACTGCTAGGACTAATACCACCACAATAATATTATACAGCTCTTCAAACCTTACCAGGTTGCTAACCACCTCCCCTGCCCCACAATGCACTACACAGCTCTTATTCTGAAGATTCTCATTGGCACATAAAGTAGCATGGTGGTGTCTCAAATGGTCCAATACTGTTATTCCAAACATTAGAGATTTAAATACCATATATGTCTTTTTGATTGAATTATGTCTCCAGTATTGCTGCCCAAGAGTAGTTGTCTTTACTTTTCTTCATTCTTGACTGTATAATTTATTTTCTGGACATAGGCCTGCACAATTATCAGCCTTCCATGTCTTAAGAAAAAAATGCTGTTTGCTGTTTTGTAATAAGCTGTTATTTTATTGTTTATTGCTATTATACTGGATACTGCCATTTTCTGAACGTTTTTTTAGCATGTTCTGGGGTTTTATTTGTTGTTTTATTTTCCATGCTAGGGAAATTGGTTTGGTTGCTAACTTTTAATAGAACTGGATTATAGTTCCGTGTTTTGAAACATTTCTCTATTGTTTTAGGTAGTTGTCCTCTGAAGCAGTCTTGATGCTCCACCATAAGACAGGCAGATTAGGTGTCTTTTTATTTGTATTTAGTTAGAGTGAACATTTGTGGCAGTGCATGAATGTCTTACTACTTGGGCAGGACCAGTTGTGATGCCCGTGCACTGGCCCAGCAATTAAGGAGCCTCAATCCTCGCCACTAACATCAGTGAGGGGCGTCCATATAGGGAAAGGATAATAAATACACACACAGTAAAATACAATTTCCCTTAAAATACACAGAGATCACAGTCAGTCTGGGGCTGGTTTCTCCCTTTCTCTCCAGGTCCCCAGTAAGACTTCCCACTGGCACAGCTATAGGGTCCAGATCTCAGCCTAGTGGGCAAGCTAAAATCTCCAGCACCCTCTCTGTTCAACCAGTACATCGTGTCCCTGCCCAAGTAGCTGACACACACACCATTTTTAAGATAAGAGTTATATACAACCACACAGTCACTCCTGGAGAAGGCTGGCACAGGTTCTGCAGCTGTGCCCCTTTTACCCAGACTATAAGGTAGAAATCACTGCTGTCACCCACTAATATTTATCAGCTACCAAAAAGCCCTTATGAAAGGGTGTCCAATTATACTGTGGAATATTATTATCCAAATGGTAAGTGACACTGAACAGTCAAGGCTTATTGGAGTGGCTTTGTACAATATCACTAAATACATGCAATGTACTCTTAGAGCTTAAATTATCTCTGCACAAAACAGCCACAGTTGAAAGGTTTAAAAATATTTTATAATAAATAATAAAAACATAACACAATACTTCTTACTACACAGTGCTAGTCAAGAGTTCAGAGATCACAGATAAATACTTAAAATAATACAGTAGAAAAGGTCTGACATCAATACAGAAAAAAGACTAAGCTAATCTTCCTAGTTCCTAGCTATATCTAAGAGAAAACACAGTTCTAAAATAAACTTACATAGAGAACACAGGTAGAGTGCTGGTGATGTTGGATGTTCTCAAGACAAATGCTAAAATGACCTCATTCTTTCTGTCCTTAAATTGATAACACAGTACCACTGATTAATTTCAGATTACATCATTTCTTTCTGGTTCCAGGCTACCAGAAACTCAGAGGTTAATAGCCCTTTTGATCTTGCAGCTGGTCAGGAAACCAGAGCAGTAAAAGAAATTATACATGCAAATTCTAGCCATTAACTCTGGCCTCAAAACAATAGGCAGAATGCCTTCCTCTAGACATCTTGGCTCTGAGTTTTAGATCAAAGAATTTCACAATGCTTGACTTATCAGCTTTGTTACAGCAGAGTGCACTGTTGTTACATTTTTGCAGTTCCACATCTAACAGCATTTTCTTCCATTTAAGAGAACAATCCTGTGGCTTATATTAATATTTACAAATTACAGAATTATCTACAAAATTCTATCTGGCTAAGCTGGCAGCCTTCACCTATCTTCACACCAGTATCTTCAGGAAAGATTCTCAATAGTTTCAAAAGGTACGTAAATTTACCATGGTAGATAAAAGTCCCTCTGCAAAACATGTTGTTTCATATAATATCCCTTTTCCCATGATTCCTGGGGCTCATTCCACTAAAGCTTTCATAGTTTTCTTTAAAATGTATGTTTGAATGACATTTTTGCAACAGTTAGTTACTTGAGCAAAACTAAATAATTTTGCAAAACTCCATGACTTATACCTGATCTCTAGATTAAGATCTTCTTTTGATGTCAGTGTTATCAAGGTTATGATTGCCTAAGGTTGACCCACTAGGAAGAGCTTGGGATTCTGCTCTAGCCATTCTAGAGGAAATACTCATTCCTGTCATATACCAAAGTTATGTACTAATCATAAAATTAGATCTGCAAGACTGGGGTATTCTTCAGATCATGTTCCCCCATCTTTCTCGGGATGGTTTTTGTGTCAGATTTATAGATATTTCTTTTTCCTTAGTATGGGAACTACAAATCTAGCGGAGATACAGTTCTATGATTTTTAGGATAAGGGCGGTACTAAGCAGTCTGAAAAAGTTTGTAGTGCTGAGCAGTCATAAATCTCAGCAACCTTTTTCTTAACAATTATCGATAATGACCCCCATTCCTAAAATCTATCATTATAAAAAGGACATAACGTTCATTTGCTACACCAGTTAACACAAAAAACTCTTCCCTACCTTTTCCAGCTTTAAACTCTCGTGTTCTAGCAATATATCCTGTAAAGAATGTCAGGCCTAAAACTAGAAGAAGTTAGTAAATGCCTTGTTGCCTACTAACTGAAAACACAAATATATCTCAGTGTAGAACATGATGCAATACCTTTTATTGGACCAACATTGGTTTTTCAATTCCTAGAGCTTTCAGACTAGCAGAAACCCTTCATTGAGAGTCATAAATTGCAAAATGGAAGGAAAGGTCACACACTGACATTCGGTATCAAAGTAAATATTCTGTCAAGATATATGAAAAATATTATAAAATACATATTAATCTGTAATATCAGAGACATTTCTAAACATATGAAAAGATAAAAAATATAAAGTATATATAAATCATGGATAATTGAAGTAATGTGTATGTAAAGGACAAACATATGTATTACTATTATTTGCAGTCTAAATGTGAGGAACAGAAACACATCTTCCTTCTGCATACTGCCAAAGATACATGACAGTTTACTTCAGGCTTACTGATCTAATTATATTAAGTCCCCCAGCAGCTGTTGTAGTATGGCTGTATCCTGTAAATGAGTTCTTGTCAATTCCACGTTACTGTATAGCATGGCTAGAGAGATATCAAATGTAGTAACAACAATCTAATATTTTCTCACCAAATAATGTCACATTAATGTGGAATATATAAGACGTGTTTATAGAAGCAGTAGCTTGTTTTAAAATAAAATGATTCAGGCAGCATTTCTGAAGTTAGCTCTGTGAAACAGCAACCTTTAAAGGATAAGAGCTAAATTCTGTTTTTGAATTAGAGGCAGGACTGAATCCTGTGAAACTGTATAAAAGCTGAGACAGTCACCTGTAATCTTTATCAGCTGATTCCAGCCAACGATCTATACTATCCCCGTGACACTTTGCTTATTTACTATTTCACCACTTGGGCCTCATAGCACCCCTTGGTGGGCATTATTTACACAGAAACACACAATATATTGGGCATTATTGCTTGTGGGAAGCATCCATGAGTAACTTCTTGGTTATGCTTGCATCTGTTGACAATTCAGCTTTCTTTTTACAGGTACAAAGTGCCATCAAAACAGCACTGTCTGGAATCAACATTTCTTTTATAGTTTCTGCAGTTTCTCTACCCTGATTTTCTGTGTCTTTGTAGGCTAAATCATTTTTTACATTCTATGTATTGGAACACACTGCTTTCATCATAATTACTTTTTCATTATACAATGACCCTCCATTAATACAGCAATGGAGATGTTAAATGGGTTTAACAGTTGCTTTTTAAAGCTATCTCATTATGTTAAACTCTTTTGAGATCTTCCTTTCTCGTTGCTTCCACACACAGCTGGTTGTCTTTGTTTGGCCATTGCTTGCCCTTCGTGACCAAACCACACCAACCGTGGGTAAATCCAGCATTACCCACACCCATGCGTGGGTTATTGCTTAATTATCTAACCCATCTTTCCTAGATCTCTGCACAGCTGGAACCAATTCATTCTCACAGTTCTTTTTTTGCAAATAAAGCCTTGAAAAAATTGTCAGTAATCCATGTAACAAGCAACAACTTCAAAAGTTTGCAAGTTCAAAGATTATGGTGATTCAAATGACTGCATTGTTACAAACACAACCTTCCCCTCTCTTTCCTCCATAATGCTTGGAACTCCCTGTCTCCTCAAAGAACCAACTCTCCCCACTGGAATTTGAGATATTTTCTCAGTGTCCTGGCCAGTCATTGGCCTAGTTCAACTAACTGCCTAACAAAAATGACTATCTATATAAACAAATAAATAACTCTGTCTGCATTATATATAAACCATTTCGATGCACATGCCATACTCTGTAAATCATTTCTTAGTACTGTAGTCTCTAACTGTCAAAACTCTGTTTGCACTTTGTTTGGGGTGAATCATTTAGTAAAGCATATTATGTAAACTGCTCTGTGAAACTATTAAGTAGTTAGCTTCTCCCCTGAAATGAAAATAAATAAATAAATAAATAATATTTTTTGTGTTAAACTCTTTGCACCCTGATATCATTCCATGCATAGCCGGCCTTAGGCATAGCCAACTAGGCGGCCGCCTAGGGCGCCGCTGTAGCAGGGGTGCTTTTCCAGTATTTATTTGGTGTAATTAGAACAGGATGAGGGCACCGTGTGATGTGGAGGGGCCCCGTGGAGCCCTTTTGCCTAGGGCATTAGTTGACCTAAGGCCGCTCCTGATTCCATGTAGGGTTATCTCAATTCAGCTGTTGATGTAACCATTGTTACACAGGAATTCTTCTTCAAAATCTTTAATTCATTTAATTCCATGTAGAGTTATCTCAGTACAACTGTTAATGTAACCATTGTTACACAGGACTACTTCTTTGAAGTCTTTAATTCATTAAATTCCATGTAGAGTTATCTCAATACAACTGTTGATGTAACAATTGTTACACAGGAATACTTCTTCAAAGTCTTTAATTCATTTTTTATCAGTAGTCATGCAGCTACCCTCCATCATGTTCATAGTTCATAGGTTTGAACTAGGCTAACTGCCCTTGCGAGTCAGTCAGGGCCTAGTCAGTTACCCCATGAGATAATCTAACCCTGCACCTTATGTTTGTAAGGTAAACAACTTAACCATTATGCCAACTAATCCAACATGAGATTTTATTTTACTCAATGTACCTTTCTGTTTTCTTTTCTTTTTTTCCTTCTATTTTTCTTGACACCTTGGCTGCACACGCAGACCAGCCTCATCACTGGTTTATTGTGTCTGAATCAACTCATTCACATCTGCTGTCAATCAGTTAAAGAGGTGTCAAACACCTGAGGGCTGACAAACTGGATAACAAAATATTTTAAAGCACTAATAAACATTTTTTCATTCCTTACTTAACTCAGTTTCCTCACATTTAAACTGTGTAATCAATGGCACCAAATACCATGAGCACTGTAGGTAGGGTAATATATACCTTACCTTACCTATGACTACAGTACCATGACTGATTAAGCCACATTGTAATAGTAGTATTGCATGTGGCCTGCATTTCATATGTTAATAGCTTATACTAAGCACGTAGTAATGGACAGCCATATTAGTCGTGTGTGTGTGTGTGTGTGTGTGTGTGTGTGTGTGTGTGTGTGTGTGTGGTATGGAGGAACAACCGTGGTAGGCTAGCCACTGGGCAGGGTGAACATTGGCTCTAGATGATTGTCCCTGTTAATGCGATACCCCAATCTGTTGTGTAATAAAAAAGGAAAAGGAGGCTGTGGATGGATAGATACAGTCACAACAAGGTCCCAAGGAAGTTGCACCACTAGATTTATTATTTATTTATTTATTTATTTATTTGTCTTTTGTTGATCAGGGCAGTCCAACTGGGCAAAGCCCATTTTCACTGGAGGCTTAAAGCTCCATCAAAGCACATTTATGTTAACAAGTTAATTCAGACAGATCTCAGAAAAACAAAATAAAATAAACAAGTCAGCCAGAAATTCCACCTGTAAAGAAGCCATCTCAGTGTCTAGTGCCTCGGCTTACAAAAATGCCTTCCAGGAGTAAAGTACAATAAAAATTACACCCTATATTTACAAAAGAAACCTCCCTAAAAGATCAGTTATACAATTAAATAATTAAACAATTGAATATAAACAACTGAATATAATTAAACAAAGTATTTCCGACAACATTCAGTATTAAGCCTTCTAGGAGTCAAAGTTGAAGGCTTCAATATAAATAAAGCTTCCTTATGAAAGAATTTTCTTTTTTATATCATAATTGTTCTGTTCACATTCTATTTTTTCCAAAACAGTAGCCTTTAAACCATCTGGATTACCATTATGAAAACATTTAAAATGTTGGGCTAAAGGACTTTTAAGTTTACGAGATTTAATGTCCCCAACATGTTCTTGTAATCGGGATTTAACAGCTCTTTTGGTTTCTCCTACATAAAATAGACCACAATCACATTTTATTACATATACTACACATTCTGTAAGACAACTATATTTCCCAGTAGGTCTAAATAATACACCATTGATCCTATCAAATGTATTAACTATGTATGGACAACTAATACATCTAGTACAAGGAAAGGTACCAGGATTAATAACGTGCTGCCCAGTGGCGGCTAGTGACTTCAATTCAAAGGGGGGCTGCAGGAGACAGCTGAATGGGTGGGGTCAATGGGAATGGGTGTGACCAACTAGAAAGGGGAGGAGCTATGTTCAAAACCACAAAAACTTTAATTAAATACTCTGCCCTGGGTGCCAAACCATCATTATGGGAGTCCAATCAAGACAAAATGAAGTGTAGAAGAAAAAATATATTTCAATCCATTGGCTGCATGACAGCTTACTTAATATCGAGATGGAAACAAAAAGGATGTGAGGCATGAAAAAATAAATTACTTTTTAAATACATTACTGGAATGCCAGTCAAAATCAAGTATAAGAAAAACAAGCAGCACTTAACTCAAATAACTTCTCCTTGCACTCCAGTTATAATTATAATTTATATTCAGCTTTATTAAAGTACCAAGTAACATGCTGAAAGTAGAAATCTCTGATGCCCCCACTTGTAAAAATGTTTCTTATCCAAAAAAAAACTGCTGCCTGACAACTATCTACTTGTTTCATGGGGAAAACATGATCAAAGTAAAAAATGAAAAGCAAACAAGAAACAAGCTCAACATATATTGCTTAAAGGATTACTGCACAGGATATGGACCACACATGATAGACTGGCATTCTGTTTAGTTTGCAGGTAAAGCCTGTAATGAGCTTAACATAATCTAATCCTGGCCTTTATTATAAATACTGTCATATGCATTTCAATACCCAAGGCTTATACATTATCTAGTTATGTAAGTATTCTCTGCATGGCAACAACAGAAAGGCTTTCAATGTTGGCAATACTGCTTATTAAAACTTACTTGCATCTTACAATATCAGACAAGCTTACCTGATGGTCATTAAAGCACTGCTACTTAAAAACAGAGCAAAAGGCACTTTCTGAATAATAATAAGCATATATTAACAGTATAAAAATGACAGAAACCAGAACATTCTGCAAAATCAATGACAGATGAAAAGCCACTGTAGTACTTGTGTTTACCTTGGATGGGGGGGGGGATAGTCTGCTCCTTGCCTTGCTTGGACACATCCAGAGTCACTACATGGGGGAGTGGGGTGCAACAAGTTTGTCACAATTTGAAATGTCTCTGGCTGACTGCGATGGCCCTGACACATTTGTCATACCTCTCAACCTCAGAGCAAGAAATCTGGACAAAGCCATACATAGAAGTGGGACAAATGCCCAAAAATAAGGACAATTTTTAAATATTGCTCTTATAAACTTAGAAAGATAATAGAATAGTAGGTCTTGTATTAGTATGAATTTTCTGAAAGGTACGAAATCTGAAACTCAAATGTCTTTATTTTCTAACTTCAGTCTTTAATGATTTGCCACTAATTTGCCCAAAAACACAATTTTATGAAAAATGGACCAAAAATGTGATGCAAAAATATAAAATAGCCACACAATGCAGCTGGGAACCTGTCAAAGAAGGGACACTTTTAATATTAGTACTGCTAACTTGAGCAGCTGACAAAATAAAAGAATCTACATGCATTTCTGAAATAAAAGTAATCTATAACTGATTATTACAGTTATTTATTAATTGTAAACCCTCCATGTTTTCTTCCAAAATTGCCATTTTTCAGCGGAATTATTAGGGGAACATTTTGAGCCAAAATCAGGGACAGTTGAGAGGTTTGGATATGCCTAATTCTATAAAGCAATTTTATTTGCACGTACCTCTCAACCTGTTAATGCAGGAAATCTGGACAAGGCCAAATATATTGGGAGAACATAAACACTACTAAAAATTGCTCTTGTATAAACTTAAGGCAGTTAATAGAATAACAGGTCTTGCTTTAGCATGCAATTTTCTGAAAGTTATGACGTAAAACTCAATGTCTGTCATTTAGTGACTTTATTCCTAAATGATTTGCCAGAAAACCACACATTTTATGAGGAACAAACCAAAAATAAGAAGCAAATATCTATTCATTCAGCAAAAATATGGACAGCTGAGAGGTATAGTTCAACCAGGGCTGTCTGAGTTTGCTGCCCTTCCCCTCTCAAAATCATGGTCGATTGGAGCCTCCCCCCTGCAACCATTCCAGTGTCCCATTTCTTGGTTATTTTGCCCCATTTACCATAAACACTGTAATGTGCATACTGCTTTACTTTTGCGATGATTTGGATTTCATTTGAAAGTTTTATTTTGCATTTTACAGCACAAACCCCAATAGATATCTGCTAAACAAAGCAATGCAGTCTCACAATGAAAACAGACTTAGCATTAAAACTTCTCTGCCCTTGAAACTCACATGCATTGAAACAGCATTGAAACCCACATTCAAAGAAAATACATTTTGCCAGTGGCAGATAAAGATTAACTTTGGGCTGTTTTCAAATCATAGGCCCCTTGAACACGAAACATACACATGCTCTTTGATACACCTTCCCGATTGTATTAAATTGTGTTCCTTGTACAATACAGTACAGTTGTTAGAGGGCATTTTAAATTTATTGTTTTGAACATTAGTAAACAATGAAATAAAATGCATGCACGAATGACAAAACTATCCAATTCAGAACATTTCCATCATAAAAGTCTACTCAACCTTCTACACTCCACCAGTATCAGTAAATATGCACAATCTCTGAATTGTAAAAGTCATCTAAATAATTTCACATTAAAGAAATCTGTAACAATGAAGAAGTTGATGCTAGCAAACAACTTTATATGTCATTGTTTATTCATCTACAAGTAAAGAGCCTGTTGCCCTTGAGGAATAAATTGCCTATGTTGCATGCATTAAAAAAAAGTGATAAGCTAGTAATATCGCAATAGGGACTGTATGGCAAACTGATAACAGGTTCATAGTTACTACTCTAGGTATCTTTGCCAAAAAGGACTGCAGCATCCACCCACATTACAACACAGTACAGTATCAGCAATGCATTTATCTACTGTGGGAGTAGAACCCACAACCTTCTGTATCAAAAGCAAGTACACTACCTGTTGTGCTATTAACAATGCACAAAGACTTAGAATAAGCAGCACTAAAGTTTTGTTCCCCTGCAGCTCTCAGCTCCTTGTAAAATCTACTTGACACACAGTTGTATTACCCAATTCAGAACATTTCCATCATAAAAGTCTACTCAACCTTCTACAGTCCACCAGTATCAGTAAATATACACAATCTCTGAAGTGTAAAAGTCATCTAAACAATTCCACATTAAAGAAATCTGTAACAATGAAGAGGTTGCTGCTAGCAAACAACTTTATATGTCATAGTTTATTCATCTACAAATAAAGTGCCTGTTGCTCTTGAGGAATAAATTGCCTATGTTGCATGCATTAAAAAAAATGATAAGCTAGTAATATCGCAATAGGGACTGTATGGAAAACTGATAACAGGTTCATAGTTACTACTCTAGGTATCTTTGCCAAAAAGGACTGCAGCATCCACCCACTTTACAACACAGTACAGTATCAGCAATGCATCTATCTACTGTGGGAGTAGAACCCACAACCTTCTGCAGCAAAAGCAAGTACACTACCTGTTGTGCTATTAACAATGCAAGCAGATTCAGAATAAGCAGCACTAAAGTTTTGTTCCCCTGCAGCTCTCAGCTCCTTGTAAAATCTACTCACACAGTTGTATCTCTGAACTTTGCAGCACAAGAAATCTTGAAAAAGCGGAAATTTATTTGGGGGAGGGGGGACAAAAGCCCAAAAACCAGGGACACATTTTAAACATTGCTTGTACAATGTTGGAAAGTTGCTAGAATAAAATGGTGTGTTACCACCATACATTTCACTGCCACGTCTTTAACCCAGGGGACCCTGTGCAAAACAGTCAGAGAAACATACCACTATGCTAAATCAGCTGTTTTGTGAAAGAGAGGAAGACAAACTTAAATGGCTACCATTTAGTGAATTCAGTTCTCACCATAGCTGTCAACCTCTTGGCACAAAACACCTGAACAAAGCCAATAATCAGGGAATACTGCCCCCCCCCCAACATATTCAGTGAATTCAGTTCTCACCATAGCTCTCAACCTCTTAGCAAAAAACATGTGGACAAAGCCAGTAATGGGGGGGGAATACAGCCCCCAAACATTCAATGAATTCAGTTCTCACCATAGATAGCTCTCAACCTTAGCACAAAATACCTGGACAAAGCCAATAATGGGGGAATACAGTCCCAAAAATAGGGACAAATTTCAAATATCCATGTTATAAACTTAGACATCTGCTAGAATAAACAGTTTTGTGTTACCATGTACTTTCTGAAGAATATAAAGTCTTAAATTCAAATGCCTGTTATTTTTAAACATTTAACCAGGAAACTAGTCTGACTTGGAACAAAAGACAATTTTCAGCAGAGCAGGGAGAAACTCCGGACACATCTTTGTAAGATGGGAGGACATACAGACTCCACACAGAAGGCACCCCAGCCAAGAATCAAACCGGAGAACCTGGAGTTTTCAGGCAGCAATGCTACCAGTGCACCACTGTACTACAGACTTTGCAAGCCAAGGAAAAATGTAGATACAGAAACCACAGATTTTATGAGGAACAGAACAAATATGAGGCAAAAATCTGCAAATTTTTTTAGAAATGGTTGTGGATAGGGAATTCAGGTCCTTGCCACCTGCATCCAAGGTACAGGGTTCAAGCCTGAGTATCTCTACCCACCACCATTTGTTCTCTCTAGCCACCAGTATATAGCAACTGGGGCATTACACACACACACACACACACACACACACACACACACACACACACACACACACACACACACACATACACACACACAAAGTCTTCACCTACCTGTTTCATGCACAGAACATATCCAAATCCAGACAGCAATGTCCAAAGCCACATAATCCATCCATCCAGCAGTAACCAACAGAACATGTCCGAATTCATATGCACAATGCCCAGCCAGCAGTG
This sequence comes from Protopterus annectens, assembly GCF_019279795.1. Classification (NCBI taxonomy): domain Eukaryota; kingdom Metazoa; phylum Chordata; order Ceratodontiformes; family Protopteridae; genus Protopterus; species Protopterus annectens. The sequence continues at coordinate 753,673,418 of NC_056749.1, forward strand.
ACCAACAGAACATGTCCGAATCCATCTGCACGACACCCGCGCAGGGAACTCCCTGTGAGAGCTCTCAGCTCACCCCTCATTGGCCCTGTCTGCAAGGGAAGAGTCTGGAGCTCCTCTGTTCTGTGTGGTTGTCGACCGCACAGATTCCTGGGTATCCTACAGCACAGGTTGCTGGGCACCTCTTTCTCTGCATCTGGACTGCTGATAAAGGCAGTCTGAGTGTCTGCGCATGTGCAGAGGACTCATGATTTTTTGTTTCACAGATTTTTTTTCTTTGTTTATTCTAGGTGAGAGGGCTGCAGACCAGCAGTCCGATAGCATGAGCCGCCCCTGGTGCTGCCTTAAAACATCACTTGGTCTTTATAAACTTACTATGGACCACAATCTTCTTCTTCTTCTTCTTCTTTCGGCTTTTAGGGGTTAGGGGTCGCCACAGTGGATCATCTGTCCGCTCATGATTGGCAGTGGAGTTTTACAGTGTCGAGTTGCCAGTCCGGCACCGAACCTTCCACAGAAGGCACACACACATGCACACACTCACATCTAGGTCCAATCTAGAGTGCCCAATCCAGGCCAATTTAGAGTGTCCAATCCATCTACTGCATGCCTTTGTGATATGGGAGGAAACCGGAGCACCTGGAGGAAACCCACACGACCACAGGGAGGACATGCAGACTCCGCACAGAAGGCACCCCAGCCATGAATCGAACCAGAGAACCTCTTGCTGTGAGGTGGCAACACTAACCACTGCACCACCGCAGTCAACCTTTACTATGGACAACATTATATTGGCTATTTCGTCCTCTCTTATATGAGAACATAGGTATTTTATTAGTCACATCTTGCAAGTCTTTGTACTTACGCACGAAGTCCCAATGATGTAATATCTTCTCTATCTCAGTGCTTAAAATATTATAAGTAGTAACTACAAAAAAACTATCCTTCTCAGTTCTCAGAAAAACCTCAGTTATATTTCTCAGAAAAAAAACACAGTAACAAGACAGGTATATACAGAAAAGTATTTACATCAACATGTATACGTCTGTACATTTCTAGGAGCTCTAAATTCTTGCAGTAAGTAAAAGGATTTATACCATGGAAGGGAAGACAGTGTAAAAAGTTTAGTGCTCTTACATTTCTGGTTTGTAAAGAATATGCTAAAGATATATCATGAAGAGTATAGTTGAGAAAAAAGTTATAAAATTATGTATGAGAGGAGATATTGCTATTGTATAGGACAATTGTTGTAATAGCATATGACAGAGAGCAGGGTATAGGGTTAGTTCTGTTTGTATAGGATTGTAGTAGTAGTAACATATGACAGAGAGCAGGGTATAGGATTAGTTCTGTTTAGGCTACCTGTTCCAAACTGGTGTAGCTAAAATGTTTATGACTTTGGCATACAGGGGTTGGATGAGAGGAGTAGAATGGTGGATGGGCACAGTTAAATAAAGAGAAAGATGACAAGTTCTGTTTAAGTAAGAGAAATATGAGAAGTAATGTTTAAGAGGGGTGTGTTGATTCAAGTGCAGGAGGGGAAGTTGTAAGAGGTGTATATATTTAAGTATAGTAGGGGAAAGGTTAGTGATAGCCAATAAGAAGTTTGCACTTTCACTAAATGTCTCGACTTGGTGATGAACATTAACATGACCAGGACAAGGTAAGGTATTGTTTGAGCTAGATTTTATTGCTTAGGAATTTGTTAGACATTTTTACTTGTGTAGGGATGGTGTTCCAGAGTTTGAAGTTGTAACAGGAGTATAGTGAGCCCCTTAATGAATTATTTGCTTTACTAGTTCTTAGTAGAAATGTTTCACCTGAATGGAGGCCCCTTACGAGGATGTACAGCAATAGTATTTTTTAATGCAGGGCATTTTTAGGATAAGCATATACATTTGTATGCCATATCTAGCTGGGAGCATGTCAGGTAGCTATTAAGCTCTAGCTGGTTTAACTGTTTTAAGTCTTGGCATTGGTGACCCGGTGTGCAGTGTTGGTAACAGCTACTTTGTTGTAACAGGAGGCTAATTTGGATTTTAGTGCAGAGCTTAGGTTTGCAAGGATAGGTGAGGCATATAAGAGGGTTGGAAGCAACCAGGATGAGACTTGGGTTTCTTTTGCTGACTCTATAAGGTACTCTTTGGCCCTATAAAGGGAGTCAAGTTTCTGGTGGGTCTTTTTAATTGTTTGAAGAATATGTAGATCAAATTTAAGATTGTCATCTGTTACAATACCCAGGAATTCAATATATGGTGCTACCTCAATTTTAGTATTATTTGCCGATGTAACCAAGAAATATTGTTTTTAATTGAGATAATGTTTTGAGAAAAAGGGCATCAGTTTTGTTTTATTGAAACTGAGGAACAGGTTTGAATTTTTCAGTCAGGTTTCAATTGAAGAATAAGAAATTTGAGTGATTTCTTGGGAGTCTGGATATTGTGAGGGATGTACATGTGAAGGGTCTATGTCATAAGCTTGAAAGCTTAAAGGAGCGAACGCTCTTTTATTGAGCTGTAAATATCAAAACCACTAAATACCGAAAACACAGAACAGCGATTTTTTTCCCAGGGAAAAAAATCACTGGGCCGTTTTTGGGACTTTGCCATTTCCTCCACTATGGTGTGATCTTGGAGTTGGTATATTTAAGTAGGGTGTGTGTGGGGGGCACAGCCCCCCACTTTATTTTGTGTTTGCATTTTGTTTTTTTGCGGAGCAGCGATTTTTTTCCCTGGGGGAAAAAAATCACTGTTCTGTGTTTTTTTAGTGGTTTCAATGTTTACAGTTCGATAAAAGAGTGTTCACTCTTTTAAGCTTTTGAACTTGTAATATAGAACCCATGTTAAAGAAGACTCTGCATATAGTGCATATTTGTCTGGTCTATGGCAGTGTAAAGCTTATTTATAAAAATATTGAAGAAAAGGCGTCCTAATATAGAGCCCTGAGAGACACCTATGGTAACTGGGAAAGAGGAGAGGATGTCCTATTGCCATATGACCATACTTCCCAACCTGGAATCATGAAAAATCTGGACAAAGGCCCATGAAAAATAGATACAACTGTCCAAAATACTGTACGCCGATCAGCATAGAATTTGCATATATAATTATGTAACCATGTCCACTTTGATGGAATTGTGGTATACCAACTTTTAAACACAAACTAAAGAACAGACAAAATATGATCATGAAACACAAAACAAACAGAATATTGTTTTATTTATAAATATTTTAACTTGTATCAAACTCTGAGGTTGTGCAACCTGCAAAAGTAAAATACAATTTTCTTTTATAAAAATAAAATTAACTACTTCAGCCTTCTACAGCTAGAAAATAAATGAGCTGGACTTAGAGGAAATCAGCAGATAGGTAGATTCACAGACTGAGTGATTTTCGGCAAATGCAATCAGTTCTTTCAAAGTAGAGAAGTGTAGCAATTAATTGAATTCAAATAACTGTAATACCTTAGAATATATGGATTTAGCTAACACTTGGAATACATTCAATATCATTTGCAAAGGTCATCATTATGAAACAATATTTTCTATGGAAAATAAGCAATCTATTGTAGAACTATCCATACAAACTATTACCTTTGAAACACTTATATTTAGGCTCCTGAACTAACATTGCCTTTAGCTGTTTTTTAAAAATGATACTATTCTTACTTTGTCTAATTTTCTGAGATACATTTCTACAAGGTTCAGGGATAATTTTAGAAAATGTTTTTCATTCATGGTAAAGATTAAAGGGAGGTCTCAGTAGTTTAGTTTCCATTGTTGTCTCTAAATGAATATGAGGTAAATTTAAATATAAATTTACTTTGCAAATGTGAACAGAAACCCTCATATAAAAGTTTAAAAGTCAGACATTTCCACAAAAAATGTCTGCTCTAATAAATGATACTCATTTTTTTTAAATGTGTAGCAATGATGTTCACTGGGAAGGGAGAAGATGATGAACCTTAGGATTTTGTTTTTGGTGACTTGCAGTATGTGGGTTTTGTGGTAATTTAATGGTAGGCAATATTTTAATCTTAGCAAAAGAGTATTATAGCTTGTTAGGACCTCCAAAAGTCATTCTCCATGGCCTACTGATCAGTGGCGTAGATAAAGTTTGTGCCACCTGGGGCTCTCTGAGTTTGCTGCCCTTCCCCCTCACAAAATCATGGTTGAATGGGGTCCCCTATACACAGTCCTCCCTCCTGCAGCCATTACAATGTCCCATTACTTGGCTATTTCTCCCCATTTACCATAAACACTGTCATGTGCATACTGCTTTATTCTTTACTTCTAGCATGATTATTTGGATTTCATTTGAAACTTTTATTTTACATTTTATAGTACAAACACTAATAGACATCTGCTAAACAAAGCAATACAATCTCACAATGAAAATATGCTCAGCATTATAACTTCTCTGCCCTTGAAACTCACATTCATTGAAACAGCATTGAAACCCACATTCAAAGAAAATGCATCTGGCCAGAGATGGCTAAAGATTACTTTTCTGTTATTTTCAAATCATAGGCCCCTTGTGCACATATGTAGGACTATGCAAACATACATGTGTTCTCTGATGCACCTTCCTGATTGTATTAAATTGTCTTCTTTGTATAATAGAGCAGACTTGCTAGAGCATGTTTTAAATTTATTTTTTGAACATTGTTCCGGTAAGCAATAAGACAAAATGTATGAACCAATACTGACAAAACTGCCCAATTCAGAACATTTCCATCATAAAAGTCTACTCAAACATCTGCCAGTACAATCCACCAGTATCAGCAAATATGCACAATCTCTGCAGAATTAAAAGTCATCTAAATAATTCCACATTAAATAGATCTGTAACTAATGAAGAGGTGCTGCTAGCAAACAACCTTATATTTCATTGTTTCATCTACAAATAAAGTGCCTGTTGACCTTGAAGAGTAAATTGTCTGTGTTACATTAAAAATGATAAGCTAGTAATACTGCAATAGGAAATGGATGGCAAACTGATAACAGGTTCATAGTTACTAGGTATCTCTGCCAAAGAGGACATTCGCAGGACTGCAGCATCCATCCCCTTTAAAAGTACAACACAGTACAGTATCAGCAATTCACTTACATACTGTGGGAGTAGAACTCACGGCCTTCTGCATCAAAAGCAAGTATATGACCTGCTGTGCTACTAACAATGCAAACAGATTTGGCATGAGCAGCACTAAACTTCTCTCCCCATTTAGAACTATGCAGCACAAGAAATCTGGAAGAAGCCAAAATTTATTGGGGGGGGGGCAAAGGCCCATTTTCAACATTGCTTGTATATTCTTAGAAAAGTCGTGTTACCATGCATTTCCTGAACTATAGGAAGACAAAGTTAAATGGCTATCATTAATTAGTGAATTCACTTTTCACTGATTTGCCAGAAAACCACAAATTTTAAGAGGAACAGACCAAAAGTATGAGCCAAACATTCCAAAAGTTCTGTGAAACTTTGGACAGTTGAGACCTATGGAATTAATTCCTTGAATCACAAGTGGTGGTATGGGTAGAGAATTCAGGCTGTTGCTCCCTGTACCCTAACCACCAGTTATACCTAAATGGGACATTTACACACACACACACACACACACACACACACACACACACACACACACACACACACACACTCTGCAAATGCCCAGCACACACACACTCTTCAAATGCCCAGCAAACACACACTCTTTAAATGCCCAACACACACACTCTTCAGTGCAAATGCCCAGCACAAGGAAAACGCTGCATACTTGGAATGGAACACTTGTCTTGAGCACACACACACAAACACTTCAATGCAGCAATAATTTCCAAAGAAACATTAATGCTGTTGTTTCTCTCATTGGCAGCACATAAGAAAAGCAATCCAGTGTCTTGTTTCTCTCATTGGCAGCACATAAAAAATCAATGCAGCAAGACACTACACTTGAGCCTAAAGAAAATCAGTGCAGCAATACACCTGAACACTTGTCTCAAGCACACACAGACTTCAGTGCAGCAAAAATTTCCAAATAAATGCTGAAATGCTGCGTTAAGGAAACCACTTGTCTCATACTAAGGAAACCACTTGTCTTGTACTGTAAATTGTGTGGGCGGACAGACCATGCAGCAGTACACTCGAACACTTGTCTCGGGCACACACACGCTACAATGCAGCAATAATTTCCAAAGAAATACTGTGTTAAGGAAACCACTTGTCTCATACTGTAAATTGCGTGGGTGGACAAAATGTCAGACCATACAGCAATACACTCGGAACACTTGTCTCGAGCACACACACACTTCAATGCAGCAATAATTTCCAAAGAAATGCTGTGTTAAGGAAACCACTTATCTCCTACTGTAAATTGCGCAGGCGGACGGAATATCAGACCAGTCCCAAAAGTAAAAACAGCTTTACTTAACTCATTACAGCCAAGTGATGCCTCCAGGTGTTTCAGCAGTTACCTCCTACTGACACCTCTAGGTGTCAAATATTACTTGTTTATATTTGCATTAATAATTCCAAAACCATGCTATGTACAAGATATCAGAATATTTTATCTTGAAGCATACATGATGGCAAACACAATTGTATCGATATTTGACCAATGTCAATGCGTATTTGTTAGAACTGTAAGATGATAAATTCATTTTTAAAGGCTTAAGCCACACCCACTGGGAGTTAAAGGTACACACTCAAAAGAGTTGTACTGGAGGGAATGAGTTAATTAAGTAAACATAGCAATAACAATCCAAAGTGCCACCTAGGGCGGACTGCCCCTCTCACCCTCCCACCACTAGCTCTAGTAGTTCAGTAGTCCCTTTTGCTTTGTTTTCTTTTTTTTTTCTCTTACCTGGAAGAGCCGGGGGAAGAACAAGATGCTGCCTGTGCACTGCCTGAATAAGAAGAGAAGACTTAAACCCACGCACCTGTTTGACTCTGCAGCTCTTGACTGCTGCACATAAATAAGTTAAATTAAGTAGCAGTAATGAATGGCTCGGCAGCTGAATTCTGACAGGCTGTCTGTCTGCCTCACGAAGCTTATGTCGTTACGCATGCCCCACATGTGATGACATCAGGACCAAATTTGTCCAAAAAAAAAAAAAACTTAAAAAAAAAAAAAAAAAACCCTGGGAAATTCAGAAATTAAAAGGGCCAGTTGGGAATTCGTGGCACCCCAATATTTTGCCCTCAAAACCGGTATTTACTGAGGAATTCAGTACAGTTGAGAGGTATGCATATGACTGCTTCTTGCTTTCCAGACAGATAACTAAGGAGCCATGCAAGGGAGGATTAAGAGAGACCTATAGAAGAGAGTTTAAGGAGTAAATGATAGTGAGATACAGTGTGAAAAGATATGGATAAGTCTACAAACACAGCTGATACTAGGTTACCATTGTTCCTATGCTGCTTTATAGTGTTGGTGAAGTGGCAGTGGTTGTGCTGTGGTGGGTCTGAAACCATTTTGTGCTTCAGAGAGAAGATTATTTCAATTTAGGTGATGCAGAAGCTGAGCAGGAATACATTGTCCATGTGTTTCTGACTGGTGTGTGTGTGTGTGTGTGTGTGTGTGTGTGTGTGTGTGTGTGTGCATGTGTGTTTATAGGAGGTTACTAAGCTAGTGACCGTGGAACCCTTACAAGCCTAGCCATATTAATCCCGAGTTGCCTCAAATGTCCTTGGTTAGATGGATGTAATTCGCAGAGCGAGTCTATGATAAACACTGACTACCCCTGACCATCAGGGACATGGGTGCCACCCCTGAGATGAATTTGGAGTCCCCCATCCATTTGTCCATTGTGATTGAATAGAGTCAGTGAAGAGCTCTGCTTCACATGAATTTGAAGTTTATTCCAGAGTAGCAGAAATCTTTGGCCAATATATCTGTCTCTCCAGCATGTTCTTTTATTGTCACAGGCTAGATTAAGATCCATAGAGCAGGTGCCTCTTGTGCCATTTGACTTGTGTATGTGCAGCATATCCATCAAGGCAGGGTCAAAGACTGCCCTGTGGGCCAGGCACAAGTCATCTGTCAGCGGCATATACGATGCAGAGTACAGTGAATGGGCTTTCAGTCTATCCACATAAGTCATGGTTTGGAGACCCTGTATTTTCTTGGTGAGAAACCTCTGTGGTTTCTCCAGCTGCTGCAGTTGTCTGGTGAGGTAGATGCAGAGGGGAGCATTGTACTCTATTAATGGTCTGATGAGGGTCAATTACAGTGGAGTTATAACATCCTTAGACCTGGGTTAAAACTTAGGGTGGTGCTGTCAATATTGTAATTAGCAGGGAATTCCGCTTTGCCAAAGGGGATAATAATGCACTTTTTGTGTTTAGTTTTAGACCATGGCTTTGGCACCAGTCATTTGTCTGTGTTAGCCAATTCTGTAAAACATTAACATCATTAGGGGACTCAATGACTGCACCCAATTTGCAATTATCAGAGAGTTTACTTTATCCTGGACTTCTGAGAAATAGATTCTAAACAGTAAAGTGCCCAGCACAGATCCTTGTGGTACTCCACTGGTGATGGATCTACCGGTACAGATGAAGACACCAACTCTGACAGTATATATTCTGTCATTGAGCCAATTTACTACCCACCTAGTGATGTATGGATTAATCCCCAGCTGGGAGAGTTTCTCAATGATACCCGAGTTGGGGGGGGGGATTGTGTCAAAAGCCTTGGCTAGGTAAAGATAGGCAGTATTCACTGTCTTACCTTCATACAGGGCTTTGGTGACATTCTCAAAGATGTCTACTTGGTTTAATAAGCATGATCTACTCTTAACAATGCAAAACTGGGTTGGGTCTAGAGTTTGAGGGTCACCTGTGTCCGTGTTGATAAGGTCCATGATGATTCTCTCCATGGCTTTGCAGATGAGACTGGTTAGACTTATGGATCTATAGTTCCCAGGGTTGGTTGATGGCACCTCCCTTTGTGCAGGGGGATTACTGCTGCTACTCTCCACTTTGCTGGAATAAAGCCAGTTCTCAGGCTATGGTTAAAGAGAATGCCAAGTGACTCCACTAGGTCCTGTGTTAGAGTGTTTAAAAGCAACCTGGGATGTTATCTGGTCCCATTGAGGCCATTGCTTTGGAGAGAGCAGATATGACCTGATCCCTAGAGATACTAGGCAGATGACTGGTGTTATGTATATTTTGGGGTATGGTTGATGGGGAGAGAGGGGTGAAGTTTGTGCCAAATCTGTCAACTAGCAGGTTATCAATTTCTTCTGGTATGATATGAGTGGTACCATGTACTACCAGTTTGAGACATAACTGGGCACTCCTTTTCAGATTTTAGACACAGATAAAGAATGCCTTATGATTATCCTTAGCTAGGGATGCTATTTTAGCTTCATAGTTAGCTTTAGAGGACTTTACAAGATTACTGATTTGCTTGCTCAAGCTGTGCAGGGAATTCTTCCTCTGCTGAGCTTGTTCCCTCTTGTTCTTAGACATCATTTTCTTCCATTTGTTATATAACCTGTTTATACTTGAGGTCCACTAGGGTGGCTTGTTTTTTCAGGAGGACCTGTTTTTTTGTGGTCAGGTAGAGCCGAGTCTTTACAGTTGCTTAAGTGTTTATACAGGGCATTTGTGTACACCTCTGTATAGGAGTCCTTGGCTGTGATTCCAGGGGGTATAAAACTTTTGATATCATTGCTTAGTAGGCTGTAGTTTGCCTTGGAAAATGTTTTTAGTTATTTTTCTCCTGTGGTGGTGACAGGTTCAATAGTTACTTCGAACGAGACTCTGTATGGGGGGGGGGGGGTATCTCTGTTCTTGATACAGGCCATATTACTAATTCCTAAGGTAAATTTATCTAAATCTGTCCAATCTTGAAGACTTAACTTGAAGAAGGTTAAGATGATACCTGCAGCTTTTAATGTACAATGGAAGTTTGGTCCACAGGTAAGCAATCCTGTGGGTAATGAACCTTTCCTTCCAGTGAGTTAGCCATCTCGTTGGTGAAAAGGGATAAAGTCTTGACTATGACCGAGGTTACCTGTGTTCAACTAGCAGCTGAGGCACTTTTTGGAGTTGGCATGAGGGAGGCGTGAAATGGTGAAATGTAAGCCTGCTTGACTGAAATTAGGGGAGGGGATGGATATAGGGGAGGGGATGGATATGTGCTGAGATTCTACCCACAGTGGCAGAATCTCCAGTGGAGAGCAGAGATAATGGGAGTATCCTTGTCTATAAGAAGGGTGGGGCTAACTGATCATGTCACATGGAGGTGTGATTCTGCATTGTGAAGGTCCACTGCATGCCATCCCCTCGGATGCTGATGCTGATGAGAATGCACAGGGGAAATACAGTGCCAGTCCAGTATCCATTCCCTCTCCTTCACCAGGGAGCAAATGAGCTGTATGGCTTCCATGGCTTCCACTCAGGAGGAGCAAAGGGTCAGCAAAGTAACTGAGTGGTAAGCAGAATAAGCACAGAGGTGGAGGACTAAAGCAAAAAAAAAAAACAAAACAAAAAACAAAAAAACAAAAACAAAAAACAAAGAGGGTGCTTTATGTATGTTCTAAAATAAGCTGAGAGTTTGAAATATGTTTCCTAATGTTGAGGAAGAGAAGAGCTAATAAAATAAGACCTATCATAGCCCTAAAGGCAAGGCATAGATCTCCACACAAGAGTCTATACAAGACGGAAGCAAGTGAAAACCTTTTCTGTTCAGATAACTAAGGGAGCCTTGCTTTTTAATTCTGTTGGTTAGGAAATAACGTCTTTCAGGCTGGGCTATACATTTGGTAAGAAGCATTCCAATCAGATCATAATATTTAATGCCTTAAAAGGAAGGAATACAGGGGGGCAAAAATCTCCTTGGATGCTGAAAATAATTTACTTGGCAATAAATAAAAGGTTTCCTTACTGCAACTAATACTCGATGATCAAAGGACAATTCAGAATCGCATCGATCTTAAGCTAAGTTCCATTTATCTGATAATCAATGTGAAAGATATGTTTTCTAAATGTGACTAGAGTACATTTTTTGCATTAAGTCAGAAGCCATGGTCAAAACACCAGATGCTGACTGTCTAACCCTTCTTGGGGAATATCAATCTCCAAGGGAATCAACAATGGAACCCTGTTTGCAGTCATCTGCAAACATGGTCAGCCACAGTCTTTAGACATCTGTCTTCACATTAGATAAGTAAATTTCAAAGAGAAAGGGAAACTGAAAGTGATCCAAGACAGAGCCCTGAGGGACTGCACTAGTGACTATTCTATTAGATGAGAGGGTATAACCAACTCTTACCTCACATCCTCCATGTACAGTCAGAGAACCAGTTAGCAATCCTTTTGGTAATATAGGGATTAATATTTAAACTTAGTTTATAAAAAATGTCTGTGAGGAATAATACTGAATGCCTTAATAAGGTCAAAGTAAGTGTCATGAACAGAATGAACTGCATCAGTCATACCATCAAAAATGCCAACTACATTAAATAAGCAATACCACTCACAAAACCCTACCAGCCAATATTGAGGGGCTGTAAGTTACCAGTTTTGCTGTTATTGACTAAGATCCTCTCCATGATTTTACAGATAACATTAGTGATACTAATTGGGACAATAATTTCCAGGGTCAGTTACCAATATCACTCTTGAGGTACCACATCTGCTGTTTTCCAAGCTCAGGCACATACTTTCTGAAGAGGTTGAGATTATAAATCATAAGGTGGGTTTCAGTAACAACATACTTTGTGCTAAAATAAGTCAGCCTGGTATAGTGTCTGGGTCCTTGGAACTGCAACTTGTTTTGCTAGCATCTTCCAGAATCTGATTTATAGTGATAATGGGATGAATGGTGCTAAAAGATTCAAAGGAGGGGACACAGTAGCCTTAAATAGGGCAAGGCAGAACACACAACTAGCAGTGCAAGTATGAAGCAGTAATTAGCATTATTGCTGCTGTAGGAGTGACTTGAGTTAAAGCTACTGTAGTACAAAACCATATAAGTAGGAGCAGGTAATCCTGCAGAGAGGATTACCTACACCTTCATTGCTATTTCACCTACAGGAAAGCTGAGTGAGCATAGTTGAAGGCATGCTCACATATGCACATGCTTTGCACAAACACTAATGAGAATGTTTGTGGTGTGTAGTCTACCTGTGGAGATGACACTTATGTAAAGAATGGTACACAAAGGCAATTCAGAGAACATCTGCCAATATAAGAAGAAACAATGGGGCTGCGAGTGCATCAGGACTCCTACTGCAATTGGCAGTAGGAGTTTATATGCCTCATGGTTTTGGCGTCTTTTCAAGCTTGCTAGTTGTTGCTGAAGCACCTACCAAGAGGAGAAAACACTGAGAGAAGAAAAGAAGCCACTTTTGTGATTTTAAGTATTTTCTTCTGATTTTTTGTAAAGTTTTACTGCTTTGCCACCTACTTTTTGGCATTTTCCGGCTTGCTAAAGTTTATATCTGTAACAGTAACAGTACTTGGAACACATCTAGAGCCTGTTTACTGCATTTCCTGTGTTGCACTTAATTTAAAATAGTCTTTTTCTCTAAAAACTGCATTTTACCTGATTTTGGCCTAGCACTCAAGTATGGGGTCATTTATTGCACTGTTGTGATTATTTTGCTGCTTGTGTATCTCTGCTACCTTTAAACTACAAAAAAAAAAAAAAAAATGCTTTTTTCCCACTTTCTGAAAGTTAAGAAAGTTCAGTTACAGATTTGCTGTTCTGAACTGTTTGGAAGTTTCTAGAAGGCCAGTGCTTGCTTGGGCTAAAGGGAAGTCTCTGTGTTCACCAGTGGGAGTGGTAAACACTGAACAGCCTGCCTGTCCCTGGAGGAGTGGTTATTACCTAGAAGCTGTAGTTTTATTGGCCATTTTGGGTCAATTCTAAACTCCTTGATCTCTCTCTCTTAAAACCCTACAACTCTCTTTTTGTGCGGTTTTGCACACTGAGCAGCGCCGCCTAAACAGGTTTAAACTATTCCAGGCTCCACAAAGTCTGCTATTCACTTTTTCCCTTAGAACTGTTCAAACTCTCAAAGTAATCACTCTATTCTCTTTCTAAAGCCCTGCACTTGCTCAGCTCTTATATGGAAACACTAACTAACTAAAGCACTACACCCTCCTTGACTTCTCATAAGTATTAGACTCCTGATTGGTCCTTCCTGATCAAGTCTAAAATCAGTTCCCTTCCCTAATCTGATCCGTAAAAAAAAAAAAACAGTTCCCTATACTAATCTGGTATGTCAAAGGGTCAGTTTCAAGGTTACTCTCCAGTCCAGCTGGTGAATCTGGGAATTTTGAGGCAATGTTACAATTGCCTTATGTACACAGACAACCCTCTCTTCCTTCCAACAAACTCTAATACATGTGAGAGATGCAGTTACACAGCCAAACTGGAGGCAGAGCTCTCTCAACCCAAGACTGGCACAGTCAGTCAGGAGGAAAAGGTAACCACCCACACCACAAATCCAGTCTCACACAGACCTATTGCATCTGCATACCCAACACATAAACACACAAAAACATACTCGGAGACTCTAAATAAAAATCTGCCTAAACAGCAAAGACCTCCTAAGCAGATATCCAAGCAACAGCCACCCCTCAACAATACCCACAAATGACATATCTCACAAAATCAGTGTGCCTCACAGTCACAGCCCATAAGTCCAAACAACACACCAAATACACTTGTTATAGGGGACTCTATTGTTCGGCACACTGACGTCCCACTCACCAGACTGAACAAGGAAAAGGTCACTGTAAGCTGCCTGTCGGGTGCCAGGATCCACCACATAATGCAAGCACTCAGGTCACTCCAAAGCAAGTACAAGTATAACTCCATCATTGTCCATGCTGGTGTGAATGACCTGAGACGTACCTCCCTGGACTACATGAAAAGAGACATAGAGGAGCTCTCTGATCATGTAGCCCAGGCTGGTATGTCCCTGACCTTGAGTAGCATCTTGCCCTCAACAAGAATGATGCCACAGTATAAAGACAAAATGATCAGTTTCAACAATTGGCTAAAGTATTGGTGTCATTCAAAGGGGATCCAGTGTCTGTCAGCCTGGGATGACATGCTGAACAAGCCACGTTGCTTCGCTAGGGACGGCTTGGACCTATCACCCTTAGGCTTTCGTATACTGGCCAAGGCTCTTGCCACCCCATAGTGCCTTTTTTAGGCAAGGCTCAAAGGACAAACCCACCTCCATAGACAACCCAAAGATAAAAAAACTAAAGGTAATGCTACTCAATGCCAGCAGTCTAAACCTCAAGATGCACACTCTCGAGACTCTCCTCAGTATGGAGAAAATTGATGTCTGTGCAGTAACAGAAACCTGGTTCAAGGCTCCTGAGAGCACCCCAACACTACCAGGTTATAACTCATACCATGCGTTTCGGCCCCAAAACTCGGACCGAAGCACAAAAGGAGGGGGAGTATCTATAATCATCAAAGATACCTATACCTCCAGGTTAGTGGCACTGCATGAAGCATCGGAAACCATCCATATGCAACTAACAGCGGGCAAAACTGTTTCAGTTTGTAGCCTGCTACAGAACACCCTCCTTATTACAGGAACCCCACTTGGCATTCCTGAGAACACTGGAGAATATGAAGGTCTGTCCAAACACTATGTTATTGGGTGACTTCAACTACCCAAACACCCTCGCCCAACGGTTCCTTGAATTTATAAACTCTAACGCAATGGAACAACTGGTCACCACTTCCACAAGAGGGAACAACATATTGGACCTGGTCATCACCAACATAGGGACTCTATGTTCCACACCAAAGGTAAACCCCTCATTGGTAAGATCAGACCATAAACAAATTTCCCTGGACATCCATATCCCATCCCCACCCCCAGCCAAGGAAATCACTGTAAAGAATTTCTCCAAAGCCAACTTTGCACTTCTCAAGACTAAGGTGGAATCCTTCAAAGCCCCTGGGCCAGAGGATAATACAGCCCAATCTGCAGAATCCTTTACAAATGCATTCTATGAGCACCTGCAGGAATGCATGGATCGTGCTATCCCAAATAAAACCAAGACTCACTCCTCCAAAAACAGGAGACCGGTCTGGTGGACCACGGCCATAAATAAGCTATACAACAGAAGGAGGAAGCTACTACATGACAGAGCAAAATCCCAAAAAGGGAAGGCATCTCTGATCAGTATTAGCAAGAAACTTTGATCCCTCATAAAATCATCAAAGGCCAGTTTCGAAAGAAAAATTGCCCTACACACTAAAGATAATCACAAGGCCTTCTTTAGTTATGTCAGAAACATGGGCAGAAACTCCCAGATATGCTCTGAATTGTTGCATAATGGTACAAAATATACCAAACCTACAGACATAACCAACATCCTGGCAGACAGATTCAGCGCAAACTTCTCCCCCCCTTCCTCCCAAAGGAGCAAACGCCTATCCCAACTGAATGTAACCTCCCTGACATCACAGATGCACAGGTGAAAGCTGCCCTCTCCAAAGCAAAAAACACAGCATCTATGGGACCGGACGGTGTCCCAGGCTGTGTCTTACATGAGCTCTAAGAAGAACTGAACCCTCACATTAAGTTACTGTTCAAACTTAGCCTTACTACAGGATATGTACCCAAAGAATGGCATACAGCTACAGTGGTTCCACTCCACAAAGGTGGTGCCACAACGGACCCTGGAAACTATCGCCCCATAAGCCTGACTAGTCTGGTCTGTAAAGCTATGGAACGTATTATCATGGAACTCATAAACAAAGACATTGGGAGCCTCCAGACACTGGACCCTACCCAATTCGGCTTTGTTAAGGGCAGATCTTGCCTCTTAAACCTAGTTGATTTCTTTGAAACAGTTACTAAAGCCATAGATGAGGGCAAGGTAGTCCACACAGCCTACCTGGACCTCGCAAAAGCCTTCGACGCAATACCCCACTCGGGCATCATAAATAAGCTTACCAGCTTAAATATCAACCCCTATACCACAAGATGGGTTGCAAACTGGCTCAGAGATAGAACCCACATGGTCAGAATCGCAGGTGCCATGAACGAATCCAAACCAGTTACAAGTGGCGTCCCATAGGGCTCAGTTCTGGGACCTCTCTTGTTCGGTATATACTTCTCTGAGGTTCAGGCTAACACGGGAGGATTATGGCTGACAAGGTTCGCAGATGACTGAAAACTGGGGGCCATAATCGAATCTCCAGCTGACACAAGCATCCTCCAAAAGCGTCTCACAGAGATGGATGCTTGGTGCCAGAACCACGGCCTCAAGCTAAATGCTAAAAAGTGCATAGTCATCCCCTTTGGGAAAAACAAGGTGCCCACAAATGACCACATAGGTGGTAATCCATTAAGTACGGAAGAAGTAATTAGAGATTTGGGGACCAACGTAGATAGTAATCTCTCCTTTGATAATCACGTTGCCAAAGTGGTTAGAAAGACCTTCTATATAGCCCACCTTATCATGAAAGGGTTCGCATCTAGATCAAGAGAGATCATTGTGCCCCTCTACTCATCATGCCCAAAATTGAATACAATGCCCCTTTTGGGATGTACCTTACCCGACACCTGCAGCAACTGGAGAGACCCCAAAAGTACCTCACCAAGAGCATCATGGGCTACAAACAGATGTCCTATGCAGCTCGACTAAAGAGACTCCAGCTCTACTCAGTTGCTTAGCGCCTAGTCAGAGGCATCTATGCCTGACGTACAAAGCTTTGTCAAACCCAGAATTAATGGACATGCTCCACCTCAAAAAATCCAAGTCCTTTAGAGCTACACGCTCCAGGGACCTAAACCTCAGCACAAAAATAAATAGGACATGCTGGACGGACAGATTCATTTCCCAGAGGCTTCCCTCACTCTGGAATAGAATCCCAGTTCATGTTAGACATAGCCCCTCGCTGACCCTCTTCAAGCAAAATTTGGACGCATGGATGGGAAATCGCAAATTCACCCCGGGATCTCTCCTGTGTCCTTGCTAGACAGAGGCACAGTAAACTAATCTTAAAAGGGTACCTTCTGTGACCTACTTTACAGAGGCACAGTAGGCTAATCTAATAGGGAGGTGGAAGCCAAATACACTCTGGCTAGGCTTATAAATGTCCTAGGGCAGATAGCCTAGTATCTACCTATGAACCTATAATCAATCTCTAGAGCTGGAAAGTAAAGTCAGCGATGAGATGAACCACAATTTCCATTCAGTTTCTTGTAAATATAAATGCATGTGATCTAGGACTAAGAGCAGGCATAAGAATTTCAAACCATATGATTAATTCATTGGTGGTTACTGCAGTTTTGCAAAAGAATGACAATAGTTTTCCCACAAGTGCTACAGATTGCTTAGTCTTGGACAGGAGGCTAAAGTATGCACCCAGCCTCCAAAAATGTGTTGAATACACCTTCTACAATGATCTGATCTGTCTGGATAAAATCTGTATAATATAACTGGGAAAACACAACTATGTGCAGAATGGATTCATTTTATAACACACTAATAAAAAGCACACTGAAAACTGCCCTCTGCCTTCACATAAATATATTTACTCACTTATTGATGCTGTGGTGGTGGTGTTGCGGTAGCATTGTCACCTCACAGTAAGACGTTGTCCTGTTCAATTCTCAGCTAAAGCGTCTTCTGTGTGGAGACATGCGTGAATGGGCATACCTTCGTTGAAGGTTGTGCATCAGGCCTGGCAAGTTGGTACATAAAAATCTACTGCCAATCATTAGCAGACCGGAGTTCCGCTGTGGTGACCCCCAAACCGGGAAAAGCTGAAAGATACAACAACAACAACGTCAATGTGTTGTTGACAGAGTTAGTATCATTAGGCCGATGTCTAATTTCCAGGGATACTTAAGGTGCTATTCATACTTATTAGGAGAAATTTGAAAAAGGCACTACAGAAATTCCCCAGCTCTTCTCTATAAGTGCTGGTTGAAGGGGGATCTTTTACACCCACATGAGCTAGCACCAATTTAAGCACGTGGAACCTCAGTTTAACATTTTTTGCAACCCTTTATGCTGGATTATAATGTGAATACAGGAATATTTTGAATCTAAATGCCCAATCTGCTGGCATCAAATGTTAGTGTCTCACAACAGCATATTAGATTGCAAGCACATAATACTAGGAGGGGCACAGCACTAATATGGTCTGAAATGCCTGTTTATTGATTACGTAGAACAGACTTGGCAGGTCAGATGCTTTTCTCAGCTACAGCTACTACTGTGCATACAGCTTGCATACCATATGATCCTGTAAACGTTACCAAAGCTTCTGACAAAAGTTTTAAGAAAACTATTTGCCAGAAGAGGCCTGTCAAGCTAGCACAGGATTTTATTCCCTTATCTCCAAAACATTTGTTTACTGTATTCAATCTCGGTATATCACAGGACTTTGCCTAATCCTATCCTTTCATTTTCTCATTGGTTTTGCAATGCTTGCATTTTGCTATTAGTTCTTTGTGTGCTGGATCATTTTTTTTTTGCAGGTTACAAGTTTAAAGGACAGCCACCTCTGAATGCTATAGGAATCCATTGTGAAAAGTGCACACATGCACACCAGTCCACGTAGCAACATGTCTTTAAAACGCGGAAGGGCTGAATAGTGCTATTTGAAAATTAAACTTAAGAAAAGGCATTGGATAATTCCTTTGTAACTCAGTAAACCAGATGTCTGGCTACTAATATACAGTATATTGGCTCCACCTTGTGGTCAGGAGCAAAAATAGCACATGATTGCACATTGGTATGAACACTGGGAAATGTTTTAAATGAACCTGTGCCTTAAGGACAGACTGCACACTCGTTCTGTACCACATATTAGCTTGCTTCCTATATTACAATGATGTTCTGTTTTTCTAATATCAAGATTAGAACTGGAGACAAACACTGAGCTAAACTCCTGATTTTTTGGAATATCTTGGGTCTGAATTTTTTTTTTAATTCTTTGTTTCAGCATATTGTGTCATCTGAAACCCTAATGAGTGGCTTCATTCATGTTTAGAAAACATTTGCCTTCCAAAATCTGAAGGCATCGGTAAACTGCAATGTAACATGAAAAATTTTGCAGACAAGCGTACACACACACACACACACACACACACACACACACACAAACACACAGATTTTTGCTTATTAGTGCAGACTTTTCTTCACACCATAACATTAAACAGTGAGTTAAAAAGCATGACCATGGCTATTTATTTGTTCACAGGGGAAGAAGAAATGAGGACCTTAAATTCTGCGAAATTACCAGCAACTAAATAAATCCCTTTCTAAAAACTCAAGGTATACGCAGCTGAAGTCGTTGGGCTGGCAGCTCCCTTATAATCTCCCAGAACAGATGGATTAAGTCATGCTTTATTAAGCCAATGTACACTGGCATAATTTCAGGGGTAACATCTGGCACCTTGAGAAGCTTCTTGCGTTTATTACTATCTATGGATTGCTAGGTTTGGATAAATTTATACAGTGAAGCTTTCAAGGCTTCTGCCTTCTGATATGTTTATCCATGCCTACAACTAAGTGTGCATGCTTTCTCAATCTGTATATTAAGTAGATATGACATATTTGGGAGAAAAGAAGCTGTTGCTGAAAACAAAAATGTCTGAATACACTAATAAGCAAATGCTGTGATCCTTCGTTTACGTTACTGTTTTTGATGTGCACAGATTTTTGTCTGTGTTCACATCAGTTGTATTTGTTCAGCATTAGTCTGGACAACCTGATAACTATATACATGCACCTGGCATTCAGAGCTGACGAAAATGTGCAATCCGACAACTACACATTCTCTGACTTGGCACTAACACTTGGCACTGTATTGTGCTCTGACATTAGTTGTGTTTTTTGTTATTTGGTCAGTGTAAAAGATATCATCTTTAAACATTTTTTAGACAGCAATTATGGTGCCGTGATAAATCATCTTGTGTCAATTAACTGAGATCACATATTAACCCTCCTTCACTATGTATTGATGTTCATGTCCCTTTTCAGTATTTTAACCAGGTTTACAGATGAGTTCTTATAGCATGAAATCTCAAATATCGCTTGCTCGCTTATTTTTAACAGGAAACAAGTATTTGCCTTAGACCGCTGTCCTGCATTTTCTGGGTGGGCATGAAGGGGTGCAAAAAACTTTTCATACTTTCTCATTACTTTGCATATAATGAGCAGTTTTTGAGATTTTAGAAGCAGGTACTTGCAATGGGAGAAACTGTGCTGCAGTCTCTCATAGGAGAAGTCTTAGACAAATGCAATGAAACAGTTATCTCCATGAGGCTTAAATATAGTGGAAACTTTCACAATAAACATAAATAAAGATGTTATGAAATCAAGAAATTATTAAATCAAAAGAAAAGTTCAGAAAAAGCTTTCATACTTTGACATAGCCAATTCAACAAGGCTGAGACCATTAAAAAAAACACTAACAAAAACAACCAAAATTAGCAAAGTTATGTTAGAGGTAAAATGTGGCAATAATAAGTCATTCTATATACAATGCCATCTGAAAAATGAAATGGAAGGAACAAGAATGTCATGTTCTAGAACACAATGATATTACTATAGCATATATATATATATATATATATATATATATATATATATATATATATATATATATATACTATAGATGGATCTATCATGTTAGCATATGGATTTGGAATAAAATACAGGCTACAAAGGCAAACTCCATCTACCCTTCCCCCATACAACATGAAATTACATCCAAAATTGTTCCCCTTGCCCTCAGTCATGTCAGAAACACCAGTTTTGTGGGATCAAATGCAATACCATGGAGTTTAATTTTTCCAATCAAAAATAGTTTAATGTATACAACCCTTATTTGGGTCTACTTCTAATAATTGAAAGCCAACTTACCTGTAGATGACTTCACTGAGATGAGAACACCGGACCGTTACTTTACCGAATAATCAAACTACCAAAGTTTTTAACATGGTAACTATAAATAATACTTTGTGTGAAAAGTATTTGCCATGAATGAAGGGGGCACTAGAATACATTGGTAAACAGAGATGTGAGAAGGGGGCCTAGGGCCTGAGACTGACAGCTAAAAGGCTCAGCTCTGTAATTTGGCTGAGTAAAGTTTAGTCTGTGTGTGGAGGCTGGAAGGCCTTACCCAGGACAGTGGTGCATATTCCCTTTATGCTCTTGGAGCCAGTTTGGACTTATAAATTGGTTACTGAAACAGACTTGTGTATACTTTCTCACCATTCTTTCAGCCTTGATTAGCAGTGATGGGATTCAAACCATATTCATCTTAACGTCATTTGGTGGTATCCTGACATCTGGGTACCTCATTGGTTGCAGTGATACATTTGTACCATCACTTTTAGGGGCATTGTTACCAACTCCCAATAACATTGGGTGATAGTAGTTCCAGCCCACCATCACAGTTTAGACTTGCTTATGAAGTTGTACATTGGCAGTGAGAATATTCACTTGCTATGGAGAAAAGAGTCCTTGTGGTACATTAAAATTCAGTACTTTATGTGTTACATTCATCAAATGCACCTTTACTTTATTTTACTTTACATATTTTTAATGACATCATGTTTTGTTACTGCTGGTTCATTTGTGTTTTCTTGTACATGGTTAAATATCTGTGGATTCTTGCCATCTGGATGAAAGAAATATACTTAAACTGCTACATGGGGCCATAACACCCATCTGGCCACTGAATACAATAGCCAAATAAATTAATAAAATGCACAGAATTACTCAAACTAATGACTGGTGCCAGAAGCATGGCCTCAAACTGAATGCCAAGAAATGCATCATTTGGGGAACATGGTGTCCCCAGTAATTATCACATTAATAACAAAGTACTAAGCATGCAATCAGTTGTGAGGGACTTGGGCACCAAGGTTAATAGGAACCTGACATTTGACCACCATGTTGCCTCTGTTGTATGGAAGGCTTTCTACATGGCCCACCTGCTATAAGTAAGGGTATTTCATCCAGGAACAAGGAGGTCATAATATCCCTGTACTCCTCCCTTATCAGACCTATTATCGAGTACAATGCCCCCTTTGGCATGTACCTTGCCAAGCACATGCAGCAGCTGGAGAGACCACAGAAGTTCCTGAACAGGAGAATCCAGGCTCTCAAACACCTGTAATCTAAAATATTTAGCAAACACAACCTCAGAAATAACCAATAATATAAATAAAGGTTGTAGCAAAGTCACCACAACGACACGGCAAAGAAATGCACTTCATTCCACACACCACAGCACAATGCTAAACTAAACGTTAACGCTCCAGTTCCTATACATTTTCATCAATAATAAGACTTCATCAGATAACCATAATACAATTCAAATGGGTTTAAATAATACACTTAATTAATCCCATCCAATAAGAAATGTATATAAAATTTAAAAAGACAATAAAATATTAACCCTTGGCTTACCTTCCTACTATTCAACCCTACCTAGTATGTACATAAAACATTTTAGTTATAAATAAATAAATATTGTGTACATCATACTATGTAACCTAAAACACTATTTAATACATTAAAAACACTAAAACCACAATAATGAATGATAAATTACATTTTAAGGAAAATTTTGTAGGGATATCAACTAAACCTACTAAAGAGCTCTATCTGGTGGTCAAAATAGTATATAACAATACTTAAAACTGTCTGAAGGTGTAGTATGAAAATAAATACATAGAGATAAATCCATATTATAATTTTGCTGCCCTGAGTTTTGTCAAAGCAGCAATTGAAATGCTATCATTTAAGCCTGGGGGTCTGGCCGCATCAAGTGTTACCTGCCAATATAATACCCGGTATTCCAATCTGGTCTCCCAGGCACCCCACCCCCCCGGCATCTATCCCCACAACCTCTAACACAAAAAAACAAGTATTTAGCTTGTTTGCATACTTGGGAATGCTAATAAAGAACATTCTTATCATTCTTTTTGCTTATGTCATAGACATGCTCATAAATGCGTTTCTTTAAACGTCGTTCCGTTTTTCCCACATAGAAGGCATTACAAAATTCACACATAGCAAGATAAACCATGCCACTGGTGTTACAATTACTATAACAGCGGCTGGTAATAATTCTATTTCTAGATGTAATCTCTATCTTGTCCTTGTTAGATACATAGGAACATTGGGAGCAAGCCCCGCATTTAAAAGTGCCTGCACTTTTGTTGTCCTTCCTGCACCTTATTCCACCTCCACTCTCAAACAGTTCCTTCAGATTTTTTCCCCTTCTAAAAATAATTTTAATAGGTTTGTTGTTAAAACATTTCAAGTCAGTGAATGTAGTGAATCTATCCCATTCCTTCTTCAATACTTCACCCACAATCCTAGAGTCCGAGTTAAATTCCATAGTAAATGCTCTACAAAACTCATTTATATCATCCTTGTCTGTTTGTGATGGCGCCCCTTGTTCAACCCTCCCTAACAAGGGTCTATATTTAGAGGCACGCAAATTCTTACATCATGGTATCTTTTAACAATTCTTCTGGGTACCCCCTTCTTTAAATAACCCCTTCAGGTATTCAGCTTCATGTACAAAATCTTCTTCCAAGTAAGTTAATCTACTGGCTCTTATTAACTGACCCTTAAAGATGTTTCTCTTTTGAAAATAGGGGTGGGCACTCTTAAAATGCAAACAAGAATTTGAAAAGGTTTCCTTTCGGAAAACCTTAGATTTTATATCCCCATTAATTTTAATAATACTAACATCCAATAAGTCAACCTGGTTATATGTTATAGAACTAGTAAAATGTAAAAAACTAGTGGTAGTTACCAATTAAATTAAAAATTCCTGGAGCTTATTTTCTGAATCTTTCTAAAAAATGACTATATCATCAAGAAATCTACTATAGTGTGTTCAACATTCACAAAAATCTGGAGTTGAATATACAATTCTTCTCCCACCATGCCAATATAATATTGGCATATGTGTGGGCACAATTGGCCCCCATAGCAACACCTTTTACTTGGTGGAAATATTCTCCAAAATAAACAAAGTTATTCTTTAGAATAAGCTCCATAAGGATAAGAATAATTTGTAACTGATCCGTACTAATATTACCTTTATCTACTAAAGCTTGTTCCAACCAGTCTAAGCCTATATCCTGTGGAATGACAGTAAACAAATCTTTAATATCCACAGTTACAAAAATAGTTCTTTCAAAGGACTCACTCAGATCGATCCCTTGTAAAAATCCCACGAATCTTTCAGAATTGTTGTCTCAGTACCCCAACATTTTTTAAGTGTGAGATCCACAAATTTTGCTAGGGGAGCAGTAATTGATCCCTCCGCAGAAACAATAGGTCTAAGAGGGGGGTCAATTTGGTCTTTGTGGACTTTGGGGATTTCAAAAATAATGGGTATTCTAGGTTGTACCACATGTAAATACCTAAAAATATCCACATCTATCAAACCTTCCAAAAGCAAATCATTAAGAACAAGTTCAATCTTTTTGTATGCTACGTTTATTTTGTTCTTAGATACCCTAACATAAGTAGTAGAATCCCCCAAGATTTCCATCATTTTCCCTTTATAAATCACTTGGTATGTAAGGACAGAACCTCCCCCTTTGTCGAGCTTCATATGCCTAACATTTCTATCATGCTGAAGTTCTTTTAATACCCCCCTCTCATTCTCATTTAAATTACTATTGCACCTATAAGAATTCTGAACAACGTGGCAAATCTCCTTTTCAACTACCATCTCAAAATTCTTAATTTGGGGATGCAATGGGGGGTTATACTCACTTTTACGTCTTAACCCTGGTCTCTGTACATTAGCTTTCCCTTGAACACCAGTTCAAAATTCAATAACCTGGTGAACATTTTAAGGTCCAAAATAACTTTGGAAAGATCACATTTTTGTTGTGGTATGAACTTAACGCCCTTGGCCAATAACCTAAAATGTTCCACAGTAAGTTCAACTCCACTATAATTAAAAATATTTATAATTCTCATAAGTAAATTTATTATTTACTTGCACTATAATTGAGGGAATTGGTTCCACCACAATTGGTTCTAAATTTTCCCCCTCCCTCGACAACCCCCTCATTTTTCGCCCCTCTGGCGATACTGAAAATATTGAGGTGCATTTTGATTCAGCAATCTCTCCGATCGATGGAGGGGGGGGGTTTTCTAAAGGGTCCAAGTAGTTATTTCCATCAACATAATTCTCACCTTTAAAATCAGGCTCGGGGTTACCCCCACTATCACCACTTTCACCATATCTAATCCTGTTGCTTTTTCTTGGGTCAGGATAACTTCGCTTCTCCTTATATTCTAAAATGTCCCTATCCAATTTTTTAATCTTATGCTTAATATTGGCTGAACACATATCATCAGTCTTATCCATAACACCATAATATTTTCTTTTTTCAGTCTCACCTGTGTGCATTAAATCACTAGTAATAATATTATTAAGATGTTCAATAGTATGTTATATTTCATTCATTTTAATTTCATTCTGCTTGATTACAATTTTAACAACATCCAAACCACACCCATTGACTACATCGATCAAGTCATTAAATAATACAGAATTCATATCAATATTATTAGGGAATCTGTATACCCTTAGGAACGATACCCCTTATCAAACATTCTTTGAGGTATTCGTTATCAATACACAGAGCCTTAAACTTCCCCAAACATCAGCTAACCTATTTAAACCGATACTATAGGTAACAGGTTCACTTTTCTTTTCCATTGCAACATTATTAGTTTAAAAATTATTATTGAATTTTTCATTAAGCCAATTACAAAATAACTTTCTGGGCTTATCTGTCTCATTAGTTAAGTTATTATTGTGAGTACAGTCACCTTGTATTGAAGGACCGGATGCCCCTTCTCTTCTGCCGCCACTAATATTCTCAGTCACTCCATTCTCTCCAGTGCCAGCAAACAGGTTAGGAGTAAATAGTTCCACATTTTGAGTCAAATCATGCCTGTTCCGTCCTTCCGACACCGTTCCTCTATTTAATAAAGTGTCCATGCTCTTCCTGAGAGCTGCCATTGAATCCTCACCATAACGAAGAGCCCCC
Organism: Protopterus annectens; assembly: GCF_019279795.1. NCBI lineage: Eukaryota > Metazoa > Chordata > Ceratodontiformes > Protopteridae > Protopterus > Protopterus annectens. The sequence continues at coordinate 753,699,465 of NC_056749.1, forward strand.
TGATTACCAGGAAGACCAGGAGTGAGCAAAGTCACTAACGAAACTCTGATTGGAGTAAGCAGGACCACTAGCTGTGAGGCCATCTTAGACCCAGCCTTTATGGAGATGCTGCATATTCGTAAGTCAAACGCCACTCATGCAACCCACACACAAGGCCTCAACCTGGTGTGTGACATTAACAGAACTTGTTGGTGGGACAGATTTGTCTCGCAAAGATTCCCCCATCGGTGGAATAGACTCCTGCTCCATGTCAAGCAGAGTACCTCACTAGTTCTGTTTAAGAGGAACCTGGATGACTGTATGGGAAACAGAAGATACATCCCTGGGATCCCACCTGTGTCCCTGATAGACAGGGGAAACAGGTACTGACTTTGTAGGAACATGGACAAAATTCTTGTGTAGGCTTATAAGGGCTTCTGGGCCAATAGCCTGGTATCATGCTATGAACCTATGAACCATCACTTTCTCCTGAAAGGTTACATAAACTAGAGATCATTACAAATGGAATAAAGTTGCTGATAAGAAAAGGAGAACCCAGTGGCACTGCTCAAAATAAGCTATTATCACTCTTTCAAACAATTAAGAGATCTCTCATAGTTTTACTCTGCAGTTAGCAAACATGGTCCTGCCAGAGCAGAAGGATAATTTACATGCATTGTCTGGATTAGGGAGACTTCAAGAAGGGAATAGCTTTTGTTCTTCAAAAACAGAAACTGCAGCACAACTTATTGCGTGTGTGTGTGTGTGTGTGTGTGTGTGTGTGTGTGTGTGTGTGTGTCTGCGTGCACGCGTGTGTGTGTGTGTGTGTGTGTGTGCTCACATGCGTGTGTGTGTGTATATGTGTACATGCATTTGTATGTTTGTGTGTATGCATGTACATTTGTAAATCTGTGTTTGTGCACTTGTGTGTGCACAGAGCCAGATCATGGTCAAAGGAAGCCGTGGGGCAGGGTAATGGACAAGGCCTTGCCTTCCCCATCACAGTCATTCCAGTGTCCCATTAATCCGCTGTCTCTCTCCAGTTACCAGAAACACCATTCAAACCCATCAATGTGTATTCTATTTTCTTCTTTACTTTTACAATTTAACAGAAATTTACATTTCCTGTAACACTTTTATTTCTAATTTTATAACACAAATACTTATAGCCATTTGGTAAACAAACAAACGAGTCTTGAATTGAAAACAGATTTACCATGAGCAACAATAAACTTCTCTGGCCTTGAAATTCTCATTCACTGAAAATGCATTTGGCCAGTGCCAGGTTAAGTGTACCTTGGGCCGAGGTCTGTTTTCAAACCATGGTCTCTGCAAACATTGTTAGGATTATGCATAAATGCATTTGTTCTTTGAGACATCTTCCCTATTGTATTAAATTATATTCCTTGTTTAACAGAATAACTGTTGAGTGTTTTAAATTTGTAGCTTTGAACATTGTTTTCCAGAAAGTGTAACAAAATATATGGACCAATAATGACAAAACTATCAATTTCAGAACATTTCAACATTAAAAGACTACTCAAACTGCTGTCATTATAATCTACCAATATCAATCAATATGTACAATCTCTGCAAAAGTAAACATCATCTGAATAATTCTACATTAAAGAGAACTATTATTAATGCAGAGGTTGCAGCTGGCAAACAACTTTGCATTTCACTGATTCATCTATAAATGCAGTGCCTGCTGCCCTTAAATAATACATTGCCTATGTTACATTAAAAATTGTCTGCAGATAATATTGTCGTAACATTTCCTGAACAAGATCAGCTATGCAATAGGCAATGGCTGGCAAACAAGAATAAATTCAAAGTTACTAGACATGCAGTCCTGAAGACCATTAAAGAGCTTAGCAATAATAACCAGACAGTGCTTTAGAACAATTGGGAAAGTTGTGACTTGTTCAATGTCACACATTAAGTAAATGAAGGTGGAAAGATTGAAATCCTGCTGCCGTGGCAGAGCGAGTAGCTCACTATCATGTTGGATATTTAATCCTTGTTACTAACTGCTAGTGTAACAACTTTGACTAATTGCAGAAATCCCTTACAATCTGATCTTGTAGAGAAGACAGTATTACAGACACATGCAACAATAACTACATAACAGATGATGAAAATCGAAATATTCTGATCATAACTTCAAATAATGCAGACTATATGATCTGACAAAAGTCAACCCATTTGCAGTTGCTGGAGGCTGTAAAAAAATACAGCAAAATATATTACTAAAAATGAAACATGATACACTACTAAAATGCAAAATATTTAGACTACATTATACAGTCCAGGCATGCTGTATGGATTGGACACTCAAAGTTGGCCCTAGGCATGAGTGAGTGTGTGTGTGTGTGTGTGTGTGTGTGTGTGTGTGTGTGTGTGTGTGTGTGTGTGTGTGTGTGCCTTCTGTGGAAGGTTGGGCGCCAGGCTGACAACTCGACACTGTAAAACTCCACTGCCAATCATGAGCGGACAGGTGATCCGCTGTGGCGACCCCTAACCGGGGAAAGCCGAAAGAAGAAGAAGAAGATACAGTCCAGGCATATTAATGAAGTCATTCACTATTCTGTGCAATGAATAAAGCAACATGATTAAAGACAATATAAATGCTGTAGCAACTTTGTTCAACAACCCACAAGTCATACAAAAATCAGAAATATTACTACAAATAGCATGATATTTTGTGGGAAGGGCTTACATGCTTGTGTTGCATCTACACTTTATTTTTGATATTAGTCTTCAAGAATAGCTATCCAATCAGATAACCCTCAGTACAGATCTGACCTACTTCAATAGCTAATAATTCTGTATTGTTGTGGCATGCTCCTCCAGAGTCAACAGAGGACATGTGCAAATGGGGCCCTATGCAAGGGAAATAATCAGGCCACTGACAGCCATACCAATATCCCACGACTTGTCTGTCTGTCTGTCCCTAATTACCTTAAACACTGTTCAGACCTGTCAGGGTACAAACTATTTCCTTCTTTACTTTTACAACTATTGCAGAGATTGGGATTTCATTTAAAACTTTTATTTTAAATTTAACAGAAAAAACATAAAGCTATTTTCTAAACAAAACAAAATACTCTCACACTGAAAACAGACTTAGCATGAGAAACAGTAAACTTATTTTCCCTTGAAACCCACATTTAGTGAAAATGCTTTTGAAAACCCATTAAAGTACAAGAGATTAGGCTTCATAATCAAGTAGAAGATAGTAAAGCATTAATTAGCAGGTATGGGAAAGACACAGGAATTCAAAAGACAAACGTACAACGCATTGGCTAACAGTCTAGGACAGACAACTGGACACAAGTATCCTCTTTTCAGAAGCAGTGTGGGAATACTGTCTGGTGAAGTAACTTGTTCAGAGTCAGACAGAATCCAAATGAAGGTTGAGGGACTCAAATCCTGTACTGCAAGAAGCAGTTCTTTAACAGTTCATGGCCTTACTCATCTGCACTAAGTGCTACACAAACTGTTGTAACCTAAAAACAGTGAAATTCACACTTGTGTGCCTTAAAAAAAAAAAATAAATAAAAATGTATTCATAATTAAAATATTAACAACTTTAAACTCATAGACTTCATGGTCTCCAGGTTCTCCACAGCCAAATAATAAGCAAACTGTTAACAAAACAAGTAAAACAAAGACCAAGTCTCATATGATGGTACTCCTATTTATAGCAATTAAATTTCCTTCCTTTACACTACAAGTACTGTGGTTCATAGGTAATTTTTAGGATTCTAGTCCAGAGGACCATTTGGCCCCAAAGTACTGTCTGGTTAAGTGACTTGTTCAATGTCAGGGCATAAATATGAGGCAAAATCAGAGATATTCTGCAAAATTGGGCACAGAAAGTTAGACTAGTCTAAATCATTATTAGCACTTATTAAATTTATTTTTTGAATTCCCCCAGATTAATGACTTTTTCTGGGGAGGGCGGCCACCGTGGTGCAACGGTTAGCATTGCCGCCTCACAGCAAGAGGTTCTCCAGTTCGATTCTCGGCTGGGGTGCCTTCTGTGTGGAGTCTGCATGTCCTCCCTGTGGTTGCGTAGGTTTCCTTTGGTTTCCTCCCGCATCCCAAAGACATGCTGTAGGTGGATTGGATACTCCAAATTGGCCCTAGGTGTGAGTGTGTGCATGCGTGTGCCTTCTGTGGAAGGTTGGGCACCGGGCTGGCACCTTGGCACCGTAAAAAGTCCACTGCCAATCATGAGCGGACAGGTGATCCACTGTGGCGACCCCTAACCGGGAAAAAGCCGAAAGAAGAAGAAGAAGTGACTTTTTCTGGGGAGATAAAGGGTAGTATTTATATTATTAGGGGTAATTTAACAAGGGCATCAAGGAACTCTCCGTAAGTGCCATGGGGTTGGTTACATTCACTGGAGCTCAAACAGATAGGGCCCAGTTTAACATCTCATCCACAGGATGACATACTCAGGACTGCAACACCCCCATTTTGCTGCATTGCAGTGTATAGCTCTCAAAAAATCAGGGACAGATCCAGAAATAATAAGGGGCAATCAGGGACACTTTTAAAATATTAGTACTACTAATCTGATGCATTGACAAAATAAGACAAATGAGAATTAGGATATATTTTCTGAAGTAAAAGAAGCCTGTACATCTGATTATCATTAATTAAGTTTAATGCACTGACTTTTCTCCAAGCTACAGTTTGAGTCAAAATCAGGGACAGTTGAGAAGTATATTGCAGTGGTAGCAGCCATTCTACTTGAGGTGAGAATAGAACTCACAGCCTTCTGCACTAAAAGCAAGTGTGCACTGCTGACATTGACTATGAACCGCAAAACTAATTCTACAACTGGCATTCACAGATTGTAATCTCGAGGCCTGGCAGTTGGTGTGGAGGGTTAAGGCTCTTACTGCACAATAGTGAAGCTTCAGGGTTTGACTGAGCAAACTCACTTCACTAGACAGTGCCCCTGACACACACAATGATTCACTTACTCGCCATGGCAGTGTGACATAGCTCTAATTTGTTCATACTCTGCATACCCAAATCTGCTTCATGCTGTGTTCTGTATCTGAATCAAGCTGTTCATAATCTCACAGTGCATCCATCCCTGATGCTGTCTCTTCATACTCTAAATTGCACTACTAAGTTCTTCATGTGTAATTCTGCATAGATCAAATCTCCTGCACGTATGCCCTGACACTGTCTGCTCTCTCTGATTTCTGAATTGGATTTTTCTGCGCTAATGTAATCTGCTCATGCAACCAGAAGTTGAGGCTTTTCTTTACTGTTTAAAAATTAAATAGAGCATACATTTTCATTTTTTTTCTTTTAAACAATTATTGAAGCATTTTAGCCTAGGCTGGGCCTCCTCCAGCAGGGCCCTACACCTTGTGCTGCATCCAGCTGTATGTGTGGGTATGTGTGCGGGTGCATGCATGTGCGTACAAATGTGTGTGCGTATGTGTGCGTATGTGTGTGTGTGTGTGTGTGTGTGTGTGTGTGTGTGTGTGTGCATGCACATGTTGCAGAACTCATAAGCTGGAGAGAGAGACCTCACAGACATTCAGTGTCACACAGGGATGAGACCTGTATATGAAAGGTATGGATGTCTGATTGGCAGTGCACATATGGCCTTTGAACCATAACTGTAAAACTCCTCTGCCTACATACTGACATTGATCAACTCAAAAGCAAAGTTTGTGGTTATTTTAGGTGTTGTTTATCCTCTTGCCTTTCATTTTGGCTTCTTGCTGTATGTTAACATGATCATGGTTTATAGGTTCTAAGGAGGTTACTAGGCTACTGGCCCTAGGGCCTTTATAAGCCAAGCTGTTATACCTTTGCTCCATTATTGACCAGCTTGTACGGTCCATATTTGCAGCTCAAGTCTATGATCAGCACCAACTGCCTTATCCAAGATGGACATAGATGACACCCCAAGGGTAAATTTATGTTATCCCATTCAGTTGTCTAAGGTACGCATAAAAATGGGTCATTGAGGAGCTCTGTTTTATGGGAATTGGCAATCTGTGGGAGGCATATCTGTCTCTCCAGCACATCCTGTTAATGTCACTGGTTAGGTTAAAATCTCTACAGTGAGTGAATCTTGACCCATTTGACTTGTGGATGTGCACCATTTCCATTACGGTAGGGTCCAGGACTGTTCTGTAGACCAGGCATAAGTCACATCTTAGCAGCCTATAAGATACAGAGTATAGTGACAGGGCCTTCAGTCTGTCCATGTAGATCATGTGTTGAAGGCCCTGAATTTTCTTGGTGAGAAACCTCTGAAGTCTCTCCAGCTGCTGCAGGTGTTTGGTGAGGTACATACATAAGGAAGCATTGTATTGTATTAGTGATCTGATAAGGGATGAGTACAGGGGAGTTATAACATCCTTAGCTCTGAGATGTGCAGCATAGAAGACTTTCCTTACCACTGTGTTCCCAACTCTCTCACCACAGGGTTTGAGCTATGGAGGTACTGTTAATATAGTAATCTGCAGGGATTTCACCTATGCTGAAAGGGATGATAATGCATTGTTTTGTGTTTAGTTTAAGCCTGTGGCTTTGGCACCAGTCATTTATCTGTGTAAGCCCTTTTTGTAGTATGACAATATAATTGGGGGACTCAATGATTGCACCCAGTTTGCAGTCAGTGGAAAACTTGGTAAGCCACAGGCCATCTATTTTCACCTGGACGTCTGACAAACAGATTCCAAACATTAGAGGGGCCAGCACAGGACTGCGGTGGTGGTGCTGCGGTAGCATTGTCGCTTCACAGTAGGATGTTGTTCTGTTCGATTCTCAGATAGAGCGTCTTCTGTGTGGAGGACATGCGTGAATGGGCGTACCTTCATTGAAGGTTGTGCATCAGGGCTGGCAACTCGGCACATAAAAATCTACTGCCAATTATTAGCAGATGGAAGTTCCACTGTGGTGACCCCCTAACCGGGAACAGCCGAAAGACACAGACAGGGGGGGCCAGCACAGATTCTTGTGGTACACTACTATTAACTGGCCTGCTGGTAGAGGTGGAATCCCCAACTTTGACTATATGCATTCTGTTGGCTACCCATCTAGTGACATATGGGTTAATTCCCAGCTGGATGAGTTTCTCAATGATGCCTGAGTGGAGGACTGTGTCGAAAGCCCTGGCTAAGTTAAGATAGGCTGTATGTACTACTTAGCCTTCATCCAGGCCTTTAGTGACATTTTCAAAGAAGTCCACCAGATTTAATTATCATGATCTACCCTTAATGAAGCTAAATTGGGTTGGATCAAGAGTTTGAAGGTCACCTATGTCTTTGTTGATAAGGTCCATCATGATTCTCTTCATGGCCTTGCAGATATGGCTGGTTAGGCTTATGGGTCTATAGTTCCCAGGGTCAGTTAATGGACCCCCCTTTATGCAAGGGAATTACTGTTGCTGTTTTCCACTCTGCTGGGACAAAGCCAGGACTTAGACTGCAGTTGAAGTGAGTGCCAAGTGGTTCTGCTAGGTCCTGTTTTAGACCATTTAATAGGCAGCCCGAGATGTTATCTGGTCCCATAGAGGCTGTGTTTTTGGCCATGGAGAGTGCAGTTATGACCTGCTCTTTGGAGATACTAGGTAGAGGACTGGTGACAGGTAAGCTATGGGGTATGTCTGGTGGGGACAGGAGGGGTGAAGTTTTTGCCAAATCTGTCTGCAAGCAGGTTGGCGATGTTCTCAGGGTCAGTATGAGTGGTATCATTCACTATAAGTTCAGCAAAAAGCTGGGCCTTTCCCTTTAGATTTCTGATGTAGCTAAAGAATGCCTTGTGATTAGCCTTAGATAGGGATGCCAATTGCTGCAGAAGATATAATGTAAAGAATCACCATTGGATAAGTTTGTAAAGTTCAGTTTTGTTTTTTGTCTTATGAAACAGGAATGTGACAAGAACTGAGATCTATTCAAGTATGTTTAACCTGCTCTCCAACTGCTTTGCCTGGATGGATAAAGTACATGAACCAGTCAGGTAAAAATCATTTTCTTCCAGTTTATAGATTTGATTTAGTTTGTGAATTTTTTAATATCTTAAAACCTTTCATCCTTATACTTCCACCATTTTAAACAATAAATTATTAAGTAGACGTAAATATATAACCATTGATAATTAAATTGCTGGGCTTTTCGGAGAATATTGTAATTGCATATAAATGCTTCTCTCTCCCTCTCTCTCTCTCTGTCTACATATGGCTGCAGTTGATTTGATTGTGACACATCTATCATGTGCCATGATTTTCAGTAAATTTCATCATTGGTTAGAGTGGTCTGCATGAGTCTGAATATGATATAACTTCAGGAGTTATCTTCTTTCTCAGTGGTTGTGTGATGACAGAGTTAGTATATTTAATTTCTGGGGGTGTGGTGGGGGGCTGCCATGAAAAAGCAAATTTTCTTGTTATTTTAGGTGACTGCAAATGTAATGGACTTGTTTGATTTGCGATCACCTTATTTTGTTGTTTTTTGACAAGATAAAGAGATCTCCAGTGAAGTCCCATGGCATATTTTATGTTGATAATCAATGAAAACTCATTTTTTCAAAGATTAGAAAGCAGACATCCACTTTCACAAAAGTGCACTTAACCGATAGTGCACTTACACAAAAGTCACTTAACCGAAACACGGTACAGCGGGGGTAAGGAAATATATCCCTTTCCCCACTGGAGTGCGACCTCGGAGTTAGTATATATAAGTAGCAGGGATGTGGGGGTGCAGGGGGGCTTTCCCCCCCTGCAAAAATGTATTCTTCTGTGCCGGACATACCTCCATTTAATATAATTACATATACTATCTCGGAGATCGCACTACAGTGGGGAAAAGGGTATATTTCCTTATCCCCGCTGTACTGTAATTCGATTAAGTGA
>NC_056749.1:753713339-753758339 GCF_019279795.1 Protopterus annectens
GAATTGACCTCTGGCATGGAATACTGGTTGCCCATGTTGGTAATGACCAGGTCTAGGATATTGCTGCCCTTGGTGGGGGTGTGGATAAGTTGATCCAAGGTGTTGGAATTTATGAATTCCAGAAAACGTTGAGCACAAGAGTTGGTACATGAGTAGTTTTCCCAGTTAATGGTGGGGTAGTTGAAATTGCCCATTATTAGGGTGTTAGGTTGTACCCTAATATTTTCCAGTGTATCAAGAAATGAGGAGTGGGAATCCTGGGGCATGGTGGGGGATCTGTAGCAAGCTACAATTTGGATTCCGGTCTTGACCAGAGTTAGTTGCACTTGGATAATCTCGGATGCATTATGCTGAGCAACTAGCCTCGAGGTGTGGATATCCTTAGTAAATATGGACACACCTCCGCTTTTAGTGTTTCGGTCCAGGTTAGGTGGCTGAAAGATGTGGTATGAATTATAGCCTGGTAATGCAGGAGTGCTGTCTGGAGTCTTGAACCAGGTCTCTGTCACTGCACAGATGTCGATGTTCTCCATTTTAAGGACTGCCTTGAGTGAGTGCATTTTGAGGTTTAGACTTCTAGCATTGAGTAGCATTACCCTCAGATTTTGCTTGCTTGTACCTGTTATGGTGGTGAATTTGTCATTTGAACCTTGCCTAAAAAAGGCATTATAGGGGTGGCAAGACCCTTAGCCAGTATCCAGAATCCCAAGGGCAACAGGTGCAGGGCATCCCTGGCAAAGAATCGTGGTTTGTCGATCATGCCATCCCAAGCAGACAGATACTGGATCCCCTTAGAATGACACCAGAAGCTTAGCCAATTGTTGAAGTCAATAACTTTGTCCTTGTACTGTGGTATCATTCTAGGTGGTAGGATGCTACTCAGGGCTAGGGTCATACCTGCCTGGGCTACAAGATCGGACAGCTCCTCCATTTATCTTTTCATGTAGTCCAGGGAGGTACATCTCAGGTCATTCACACCAGCATGGACAATGACAGAGTCATATTTGTACTTGTTGTGGAGTGACCTGAGTGCATGTATTATGTGGCAGATCCTGGCACCCGATAGGCAGCTGACAGTAATTTTCTCCTTGTTTAGCCTGGTGAATGGAACATCAGTGTGCCTGACTATAGAGTCTCCTATGACTAGAGTGTTGGGTACGTTGTTATGCCTTATGGGCTGTGGTTGAGTGGCACACTGAGTTTGTGGGCTATGTGTCATTTGGGTTGTGTTGGGGGATGGAGGTTGCTTGTGTTTCTGCTTTGGAGATCGCTGTTGCTTGGGTAGATTTTTATTGAGAGCCTCCGCAAATGTAGGTGTGTGTTTTGTGTTTCTATGTGTGTGTTTTGATGGTGTAGGTTTTGAGGGACTATGTGATGAGTGTGGTGTAACTGTTTACCTTCTCCTCTTGACTATCTAGTCCAGTCTTGGGTGAAGAGAGCTTTGCTTCCAGTTTGGCTATATAAGTGCATCTCTCTCAGGTTGTAGTGTTGGGTGGTAGGAGGAGAGAGTTGTCTGTGTACTTGAGGCAATTACTGCATTGCCCCAAGATGCCCAGATTCATCAGGTAGACAGGAGAAAACACTGGAAGCTGACCCTTAGATATCCCTGGATAGGTGCTTATTTATCAAGTACTAAAAACCATTTTCCTCTAGACAAGTGAGGAAAGTTGAGTGCTGTAGTAATTTGTTGCTTATTTAGTGCTTACAATGAGATCTGAACAAGTGCTGAGCTCAAAAACTGGCTAGTTCTAAGAAACAAAATTAAGCTAGAGGACTTCCCTCCAACACAGAAAGGCTTGGGGGCTCAGAAGCTTACAAACAGTCCTAGATACAGCAAATCTGTATCTGGACTAGATGACTTAAAGAAAGGCAGAAAACAAGCTTAGCCAATGAGGTGCTTACTCCAAGCCATATTCCAGGTAACCCCAACCAGCCAATGACCATAAGCACTTCACTCTCACTGAAATGCTATACTGGCTTTGGCTAAACTAAGATGGCCTGGAACATGTGCTCAGACACTTAGCCTCTACCAACAAACATATAGGCCCAAAACACAAGCTTGAATATGGACAATGCTACAGCTACTCACACTACTTAGGTAGAAAAAAAACTGCAGCAATGTTTAAACAGATAAAGGAGCAAGGAGACTCAATGATTTCAACTGCAAACAAGTTATATGATGCACTCCTTGGCAGGAATTCAGAACAAACAAACACAACCAAATGCTTAACAATTCACTATATTTGTTTCATATTTTATTATACCAGACCTACCTCTCAACCTCCAAACATTAAAAATCATTGCAAAGGGTCAGAAAGAAGTGCAGTTTCTTGTTTTTCAGAATATAAGGTGTTTATATATTAGATCCTATATATATTTAGTGGTAATGAATCTTTGTGTAAGCTTGTTTTTATATTAAAAACCAAAAATTCACTGGGAATCCACCAATGAGAGGAACGTAGATGTTTAATGAAGAAGAACCAACAACCACCATGAACAAAGATACAATTTTAACGCTTCACTTGTAAAATAGCGTTTTCGTAATCCTTCATCAGAATACAAGACACATCACTATAACAGCTTTATATACTTCATCTGATGGAACTACTAGTTGTCATGGTGATTTAATTGACTGCAATTAATTGCATTGATTGAATAATAAACATTTAAAACAACAACTTTTGTTAAAATACTGCAATAATTTCATATGCAAACAACAACAAAAAACATTACTTTTAATAAATGAATGTATATATATATAAATATGTATTATACCTACTAATATAACTTGATAGGTAATAGAAATTTAATAGAATTAAAACCTGTTGAATGTCTATTTAATGTTCTAAAATGATTGTATTTTAATATGAATAAAATAATATAATATAATAATTTAAAATAATATGGTTTGTGACATCCAAGTTATAATTTAGCCTGTCTTAGTTTTAAGACAGGTTTTAAAGAAACCATATCGTTCAGTCCTGGAGGACTAGATGCATCTAGCCATAATTGCCAGTACAGTTCACGATATTCCAGGCGTGTTTCCCACATACCACCCCTCACGTCTTTGCCAACTGTTTCAAGAACAAAAAATGTATACTTTGCTCCATTGCAATTTAAAGAATGCCTGTATAATGCACAATTCATATTCTGCTTGCTAATTTCATAATGGTGCTCGTAAATTCTGGTTTTGAGTTTCCTTTCCGTCTTGCCTATGCAAAAGGACCGGCATAGTTTACACAAAGCAAGATACACAAGACCATAAGTATGACAATTAGCATAACATTTACTATACAATGTCTTATTTCTACTGGCTAATTCCAAGTAAGATGCATTATACAAAAAACTACACTGGGAGCAAGCCCCACATTTGCATGTACCAAGTTTCGTACCCTTATTTACAAAATAAAATTTGCTACTTGATTCAAATAAATTTTTGAAATTGAGGTCTTTCCTATAAGTAAAATTCAAAGGACTATGTCGTAATATCTCAATATCAGTAATGTCCTGAAATTTTGACCATTCTCTTGAGACCACATTCCTGATGATACCAGAATCACCATTATAATCCAGGATGAATGTATCGTGCTTGTTACTATCAGTTAAGATGTCCTGTACTGGATTTATAGTATTATTGTACACTTTTCCAAAATAGGAGAAAACCTATCCTTTCTACCTTCATTTACTTCCTTTTTCATTGCTTGAATTAGGGAAAGCGGGTAACCTCGATCAAGAAACATATTACTAATTTTGTCACATTCTATGCTATAAATGTCATCTTCTGATGTCATCCTGCTTGCCCTGACAAGTTGCCCTTTTATCAAATTCTTTTTTTGAAAGAATGGGTGTCCACTTGTAAAATGTAGGTAGGAATTTGAAAAGGTTGGTTTTCTATAAATTTTGGAAGAAAATTTCCCATCAATCTTTGATATACAAACATCCAAATAGTGAAGATCAGTTTTACTAATTTCATGAGTAAAATCCAAGAAAGTAGTGGTTCCTTTTAAATATGATAAAAATTCAAAAAACTTTGCTTCTCCTGCTATCCAAAAAATACAGATGTCATCTAGGAAACGTTTGTAAAGTGTCCAACATTCTTTGAATTCACTATTTAGAACAAAATTAAATTCCCACCAGGACAAAATAATATTAGCATAAGTAGGGGCACAGTTAGCGCCCATAGCAACCCCCTGAACCTGTTTGTAAAACTCACCCTCGTAGTACATAAAATTATTATGTAAAATAATATCCATTAAAATTGTTATGGCAAGAAAGTCATTATGAGAAAACTGACCAAAAGTATTCATATGTTCCTCTAACCATTTTAAACCAATATCATGTGGAATGCTGCCAAATAGATCTATGACATCTATTGTTATAAAAAGTAGATTGTCATGATATAACTTAGATTGTACATATCTTAAAAAATCCCATGAGTCTTTAAGAATAATAGGCCCTTTCCAGGACAATTCTTTAAGTTTGTTATCTACAAATATGGCAAGTGGTGGGGTAACTGAACCTTCAGAAGCCACTATCAGACGAAGAGGGGGGTTAATAGGACGTTTGTGTACCTTAGGAATGCCAAATACTGAGGGTACCCTAAGTTTGTGGTTGAGTAAAAAATCAAATACATTAAGAGTTATAGTACCCTCTAGTAATAAATCATTAAGCATACATGAAATACAAGAATTAGCTATATTAACTTCATTCACTGAAACTAGTTCGTATTTCAAGCTGTTACCAAGTTCTTGTTTCATTTTGGATTCATACAATATAACATCCATAATAACCGTACCCCCTCCCTTGTCCGGTTGCATAATCCTGATGGAATCATCCTTTTTAAGTGTATCTAGTAAGACATTCTCTTCCTTAGATAAGTTGGAATAAACCCTATGTTTTGATGTATGCTTCCTAATTTCTTTTTCCATAACAACTTCAAGATTTTTTAGCTAGGGATGAATAGGGGGATTAAATGTACTACGTTTTTTAGATTAAATGTGTTTGCTGATAACTGAGAATGGTTTTGAAAAAATAACATTAAATTATTTTTCCTAATAAACATTTTCAAATCTATAATGGCCCTTGTGATGTTGACTTTCCTTGAAGGAATATATTTAAATCCTTTCGAAAAAAGGTGAAAATGATCCATATTAATGGAAACTGAACTATAATTGAAAATATTATAGCCATCATAAGAATAAATAGGGTCATTATTGACAATGCTATCTTGCTGTAATGCATTTACTACCAGTCCGTCCCCCTTTTTTGACCATAATGGTTGTAGTTGTAATGTACAAATGGTTTGTTCCGAATTCTGTTCTACCGTCTGGGAAGAGGTGGAAAAGAGTGGTCTAAAGGGAGATCTTGATCTAACCTAACATTTGCATCATCTAAATGACCTATTTCATCAGATTCTTGGTTTGGATTAATATGTTCTACGTCACATGTTTCATATGGTTTAACTCTCTGAAAATGTCTAGGCTTAGGATAGGAAACATCGTCTTGGTACTCCTTTAAATCCCTCTCTAATTTCCCCTGCTTCCTTAATATATTAACATTACAATTCTTGTCCACCTGAGAAAAAATACCAAAGTATTTATTTTTCTCAGCATCCACAGTAAATAATAAGTCTTGAAGGATATTTTCATTAATCTTTTCCATATCTTTAATTATTAAAGGTTTAATTCTTTCATTTTCATCCCTAATTGCCTTAACAACATCAAGGCCACATTGATTAAAAATGTTAACCAAATTCTTATGAAATTCTGTACCATCCATAACATTATTGGGGTATTTGCATACCACAGTCCCTTTGGGACAATATTGTGTTTTAAACATTCATTTAAATATACATTCTCAACCTCCAATCTCTTGTATTTGTCCATTAAAAAATACAGTTGATCCAAATTTTCTCTGTAAGTTGACGTTTTGGTGCTACCATAAACCACTTTGTTAGAATGAAAAGTGGGAAACACATAATTTTTGTGTATAATTTCTTTAAAATTCAATTGGGGTTTCAAAAGAGAAACTCCGGTTAGTTTATTAACATTAAAGTCACCTGAACACGCTTTAGCGTGAAAATCGCCGTTTGCATTATTCACTTCGCTAGTAGAAGCTGAGGTGTCCATTTCTTCTTGAGTGTGAAATAGTAGTGGTGTATCCAACAGCTCATTAGATTTGGAAATACTCTGGAAAGCTGGTGGAGCATTCATGACAACCGTTTCCTTGTGTACCTTCGGTCTAACAGCTCTCCTTGCTTCCTGGTTGCCTGGTACATTAGACATACTAAGTGCAGAGCATGCTGGAGTCAGTAGTTCTATGAGCTGCGAAAGTTGCCCGATCATTTTCCTAAGCTCTCCCTGCAGAGAACTACGTGGTAATTCTTCATGGTAAGCCTCCGGTGTCTCAGACATATCGTAACCAAAAACCACAAGTACAATACCAGCGAAACAAAAACCAAAAATTCACTGGGAGTCCACCAATGAGAGGAACGTAGATGTTTAATGAAGAAGAACCAACAACCACCACGAACAAAGATACAATTTTAATGCTTCACTTGTAAAATAGCGTTTTCGTAATCCTTCATCAGAATACAAGACACATCACTATAACAGCTTTATATACTTCATCTGATGGAACTACTAGTTGTCATGGTGATTTAATTGACTGCAATTAATTGAATTGATTGAAAAATGAACATTTAAAACAACAACTTCTGTTAAAATACTGCAATAATTTCATATGCAAACAACAACAAAAAACATTTCTTTTAATAAATGAATGTATATATATATATAAATATGTATTAGGACTGAACGATATGATTTCTTTAAAACCTATCTTAAAACTAAGACAGGCTAAATTATAACTTGGATGTCACAAACCATATTATTTTAAATTATTATATTATATTATTTTATTCATTTTATTCATATTAAAATACAATCATTTTAGAACATTAAATAGACATTCAACAGGTTTTAATTCTATTAAATTTCTATTACCTATTGAGTTATATTAGTAGGTATAATACATACTTATATATATACATTCATTTATTAAAATAAATGTTTTTTATTGTTGTTTGCATATGAAATTATTGCAGTATTTTAACAGAAGTTGTTGTTTTAAATGTTTATTATTCAATCAATTCAATTAATTGCAGTCAATTAAATCACCATGACAACTAGTAGTTCCATCAGATGAAGTATATAAAGCTGTTATAGTGATGTGTCTTGTATTCTGATGAAGGATTACGAAAACGCTATTTTACAAGTGAAGCGTTAAAATTGTATCTTTGTTCGTGGTGGTTGTTGGTTCTTCTTCATTAAACATCTACGTTCCTCTCATTGGTGGACTCCCAGTGAATTTTTGTTTTTTGTCGCTGGTATTTTACTTGTGGTTTTTGTTTTTATATTATGTTGTACAAAGTGATGCAGGCAGGTAATGAGGAAACTGTAGCAGCAATGGACCTCACTGGGCTGAGTGAGGCATTTGATCAACTAGAAACTGATTTTCTTAAACTTAAAAGGCTACAAATGCAGCAGCAACACTTTGAGGTGTGTATTAGCAGAAAAATCATACCGAGAGGCCTCAGAGTATTAAAGATACCTGTAACAGGTACGATGAATCTGGAACTGCTATACAAATGGTTTGTGAAAGGCAGATCATGCCTCCTGAACCTGATCGACTTATTTGAGGCGGTCACCAAAGCCTTGGATGAGGGTAAGGTGGTTCACACAGCCTATCTTGATCTCGCCAAGGCTTTTGACATCATCACCCATTATGGAATTATAGCTAAACTCACTAAACTAGGTATAAATCCCTACGTCACAAGATGGGTTGCCAACTGGTTCACTGACAGAACCCACACTGTAAAAGTTGCAGACCCCAAATCTGACCTCAAAGCAGTGACAAGTGAAGTACCACAGGGTTCCGTCCTGGGACCTCTCTTGTTTGCTATCTACTTCTCTGAAGTACAGGCTAACACAGAAGCCCTCTGGCTAGCAAAGTTTGCAGATGACTGCAAACTAGGAGCCATTGTCAAGTCCCCAAAAGATGTGGACATCCTACAGAAGGGCCTCACTGAGACAGATGCCTGGTGTCAGAGCCATGGCCTCAAGCTCAATGCCAAAAAGTGCAGTGTCATCCCCTTTGGTAAAAACTCTGTACTCATGAACTACCACATAGGCAGCAATCTACTTAACACTGAATGTGTGATAAGAGACCTTGGGACCCAGGTGGACGGTAGTCTCTCCTTTGATAGTCACATCGCCACAGTTGTCAAGAAGTTCTTCTACGTTGCACACCTCATCATAAAAGGGTTCTCATCCAAAAAAAAAGAGGTCATTGTTCCCCTCTTCTCATCACTCATAAGACCCATTATAGAGTACAATGCCCGTTTTGGGATGTAGCTCACAAGACATCATCACTCATAAGACCCATTATAGAGTACAATGCCCGTTTTGGTATGTACCTCGCAAGACATCTACAGCAGCTGGAAAGGCCACAGAAGTACCTCACAAAGAGGATTACTGGCCTCAAACAAATGCCCTACACTGACCACCTCAAAAAACTCCAGCTTTACTCCGTAGCATATTGCCTACTCCACAGTGATCTCTGCCTAACATATAAAGCTATGTCAAACCCAGAGCTTTTGGACATGCTACACCTAAAGAAATCCCAATCCCTCTGAGCTTCATGCTCTAGGGACCTAAACCTTATCACCACAATAAACAGGACATGCTGGAGGGATAGATTCCTGTCCCAGAGACTTCCTATACTCTGGAACAGGCTACCCATCTATGTCAAGTAAAGTTCTTCATTAGCACTCTTCAAGAAAAATCTTGATGAGTGGATGGGAAATAGGAAATACATCCCAGGGCTCACTTCTGTGTCTCTCGTGGACAGTAGCACAGGAAAATAACTTTCTTCGGTGGCAGAAATTATGGAACCTTGCTGGCTAGGCTTGCGTAGGCCCTTGGGCCGATATCCTAGTACCTACCTATGAACCTATGACTTTGTTAAATTACATTTTTCTACCCGAAGAAAGTAATTTGAGAGATAAAATAAAGGAACAACAATGACTTATGTTTATGAAATATCCAACTTCAGTAGAGTGACTGATGAAACGTTTGTTAGACAATGGTTTTCGTTATGAAAAGAGACTGTTAGAACAAAAGAGAAACAAAATTCAAAGAGACATTCATGTCTTCAGGAATGGCCATGTCTTTAATTGGCCAAGGACAGAAGTCAGTAGACTGAATGGACAGGGGAGGCGGGGTAATTCTGTTAACAGAAATGCCACCACCACTGGTAATGTTAACATTACTAATAATGAAAATAACTCTATGTCTGGTGTATATTAACAAAAAGTCTGTTATTAATGTTGATGCACAGAATGAAGAAAGAGCTTTAAATACTGATCATTTTGTTGATATGAGTGAGAGTATTGAGACTACAGTGAATGTGAATATGAGTAATGAGGCGACAACTAGTACAAATGTGGGGAACATGAGTGGACGTAAAAATATAGTTGAATCACATACCAATGAAGTAGGAGATGTGAGTAATGACCCCGTAGTTAGGAGAAAAATCCCTATGCCCAATAAACATGTAGATGTGAATGTGAATTGTCCCATCCCTTTTCCCATCAGCGATCAACGGAGGGGAGGAAGGACAAGATTTATGAGCAGGGGGAGACAAAAACAGAAGGTTTCATGGGAAGAATATATAGGGCCAACAATGAAGAAAGTGTGGGAATGAGTGCCTCCACATTAGTTTGGAACATTTCCCATAGACCTTTAAATCAAGATGAATTAGAGGTCATGGATAAAAGGTTGTCTTTCATACCGTCATTTAGAAGTGACCTCACAGACACTATTTTAGATGTAAAATTGTTTAGCCGAAATGTACAATTGAAGCTAGAATGTGGTAACCAAGTGATGGAAATGGAGGGTCCCAGTTTTCGTAAACCCAGTCTATATGTTCCGAATCTTCACCCGTTGTTAGATGCTTTTACCAAGATGAAAGAAGAAGGTATACACAAAATGGAAACTAGAAATGGTTCGAAAAGAAGGAATGGTAACTTGTCCATTAAGCACAAATGATGATACCATAATCATAAGACCCGCAGATAAAGGCAGACCAATAGCTGTGATGGACAAGAGTGACTATTGTGAAAAGATGGTCTATATGTTGAGTGAGAAAAGATTTTACTCTGTGATACAAATGGATGAAGTAGAGAATCGTGTCCTAAAGTTATTAGACAATGAAGAGTGGTATCATTGCTTTGGATTTGTTCAAGTTTTTAAAAGTTGACAATCCGTTGATACCTACTATACAAGGACTAAAGAAAGTCCATAAGGACCCTATTCATCCCCCTATGAGACCCATTGTAGCAGTAGAGGTTGGGTCACTGAACCCATGTCTTTTTACCTCGAAAAGTTTTTGAGAGCAGTAGTGGAGAACAACCCACATATATTAAGGGACACTAAACAGTTCTTGTTGGATTTGTATACCCAGACAAGAACAATACCTGATGATTCCCAGTACCTGTTAGTGACATTAGATGTCCAATCATTGTTCACGGTTATACTTAACAATGAAGGACTTGAATGTATACATAGATTCTTGATGGACTACACAGATTATACTCCCCGTTTTGTAGATCTGTTATGTTCTCTATTAGAAGTAGTATTAGAGAATAATATATTCTTTTTTAATCACAGGATATATGTTCAAAGAGATGGAGTAGCTATGGGCAATTCATGTGCCAATAGCTACACCAACTTGGTAATGGCTGTCTGGGAGAAAGAGTTGCTGTTCCCCTTGTCTAGTTTTCAGAATCATGTAATCTTTTATAAACGTTTTGTAGATGACTTGCTTTTGTTATGGACAGGTAATGAGACTCAGTTACAGGAATTCTTTGATGAGGTCAGCGCACTTACCTATTATCTAAGGAGAAATCAGAAACTCAAATTGCTTACTTGGATGTTTATATAGAAAGGTTGAGCAATGGGATGTTGAATACTGGTGTATTTAGAAAATCATGTTATAGGAATACCTTATTACATAGGGCAAGTATGCATCCCAGATAGGTTTTTAAAAAATGTAATTAGATGGCAAGCCATGAGAGCTTCAAGACTTAACCCAACTCAAGAAGGATTTGAGGGAGAATTGTTGGGTTTAAAAGAAAGGTTGTTGGCCAGATCCTATAAAGTGGATGAGGTATTAGATGGGTTTGAAGGAGTGGACTGGATGAGGGCTGATAGTGCCTGCCCATATTTTTCTGATTTAGGGAGAATCAATTATAAAACTGTGTTGCAACCACGAAATGAAAATGCAAAGGTATCCCTATACTATATACAAGATATAAATGATATTATAGACATCATTTTTAGAAATTGGGGGGGGGGTTAACAGTAGATCCCAACATCAGGAAAACTGTAGGGGACCAGCCACGATTCTTGTATAAGAATAAGATGAATTTACAGAGATTATTATGTTACCCAAGGCCTCTGAGTACTACCCGGAATGACACTGCACAGCAATGCACCCTACCATGTAACAGGTGTAATTCTTGTATGTACATGGATAATAGTGCTTTATTTATTCACCCAGTAACCCACCAATGCTTTGAATTTAACACTATGGTAGATTGTTTAATTGAGCATGTTGTTTATTTGACTTGCTGTACACACTGTACTGCGTTTTACGTTGGCAAAGCAGATAGGAAGCTAAGAGACAGGATGAGAGAACACATGTATCATGTTCGCATTAAATCGAACATTAATGCCCTGTCCAAACATGTCATAGAGACCAATGAACAACATAACTTTAAATTTATGGTTTTACAAGTGATTACTCCTAATATACGGGGGGGGGGGGTGTCAAGAATTTCACTGAAAGATGTGAACTTAAATGGATTATCAGGCTCAGAGCAGACAAAAAGCCTGGCCTGAATGATAAATTTCACCCAAGACCTGTTTTAAGGAATAGGAGGTTAAAAATTAAAGATCAGGATGATTATTTATATATTATATGTTTTATACTATTTTTTATTATGTACCATATGTATTGGAGTATATTTAGAATGCATATTTAATATATATTTTTTTTAATAATTTTTATCTTCTTAAGAAGGAAATCACAGGAAATGATGCAAGGTTTCTACCTAATTGTTTAATTAGTGGGTGTATTTATATGTTTAGCTGTAGTAAGAATTATTATTGGTCTGAAGAAGCCCTCTTGGGTGAAAGCGCTTACCAGTTTTTGTTATAATAAATGTATTTTGATTTTTTCATTGACTTCTGTCCTTGTGGAACTTTACATTTTGGACTTGATTGTTTCTCATATATGTGGACACTATTGTCAAGCCTTGGTTTGCTCCTGTGCATTTTTATTTTTTATTTATTTCTTTTTTTATTCATTGGCTTTTGTGGAGGAGCATTTACTCCCTGGTGGTAATCTTTTTATTCTTGTTAGATCTTACTTTATGAGGAATATGAAAAATTTAGGAGGAGCAACGCTAAGACTGAAAGGCAAAACCATAGTGCTTATCATATATCAAAGCAGTTGAAAGGTATGACACCAAATAATGTAAGGCTGGCACTGAAGAAACCTAAAGCAAGCAAGGGAGTGGTATCAGAAATATTTCACTTTTATCAAGGGCTTGGATTCATACTTGATTAACCCATTAAGTATATTTTTTAATATGCATTTGTTTCTGCACACTTGCAATTTGTGACAAGTATTTGTACAAATAATGAAAGAAGGTCATTCAGTGCTATTATAAACAAATGTGAGATGTTCTAAATGATTCTTAAGAAATTAATGCCCTGAACCAGATTACAGTACTTGAACATAAGTCAGCATAGCTTCTCAAGTCAAGAATCTTTTGATACCATTTTAAATGAGTTTCATAAAAAAGAAATCCTACACTAGGTGATGATTTACCTGTAGATATTCTTATGCAGGACTTCTCCAGGGTCTTTTATATTATTCCACATATTAGAATAAAAGAAAGTATGGAGAGACTTTGTATTACTGATTGTGTGATCAGGGTATTCCTGTTGATTATTTAATACCTACTCAAGCTATTAAAATCAGAATTAGTTTATGTATCATATTTGTTGTTCCATAGGTAAGTATTATGGTTGCTGCCCTTTCTGGCTGTTTTGAGCTTAGCCAGTTTCCCCTAAAGATGAGAGTCAAACTCTGCATCTTGTGTTTGTGAGATAAGCACCTTAACCATTACACCAACCCTAGCCCCCGCCTCCATAAGTGTAGTGTAAAGTACATGTCGTCCAGTTGGTGCACCTGTTTTGGCTATTATGTACAATCTAATAGAATCTATTTCTAAAAGCATTTATTGCCAGACTTTTGCATCCCATTTACTCATTTTCCTTTCTTCTTGTGTTAATTCTTTTAATGTTCCCTTCCTTTCCTTTCCTGTCTGTGTGGTCCTTCCCTTTGGCCTGCCATCCTTCTCTCTGTGTGTTGTGTCACTTCATTCCCATTGATTCTGTGAAGTCCCTACACTGGGCCAGTAATCAAGGAGCCTGAATCCTCACCACTGGCACTGGTGAGGGATGTTCACTTGGAACAAAAATGAATACACCCAGTACTTCCAGATGCAGCCCTCTACATCAAGCACAATTTCCCTTAGGAACAAACAGGGAACACATGCAGTCTGAGGTCTGGATTTCTCTATCTGTCTCCCTTCAGGTTCCCAGTAAGACCCCCCCACTGGCACAGCTACAGAGTTAAGACCTCACCCGAGTGACCAAGCCAAGTTCTCCAACACCCTCTCTGTCAACCAGTGTTTCGTGTCTCTGCTCCAAACAGCTCTCACACACACACACACACACACACACACACACACACACACACACACACACACACACACACACACACAGACATACCTGGGAAAGGCTGGCACAGATTTACTAGCAATGCCCCATTCTGCCCAGACTATAAGGTAGTTACACCACCACCAGACACTCCAAAACCAGCTACTCTAAGGCTCTTGCAAGTGTACCCAATTATACTGAGTGAATTTAATATGAAATGTAAATATCAACAGCAAGGCTTTCAGGAGCGGCCAGAGCTGTCACCAAATATATATATATAAGTATGCTCAGAGATTAAAATATATTCAAAAAGACCAGCCACAATGAAATGTTTTAATATATTTAATAAGAAATCAGAAAATAACATGAAAATACTAAAGATCTATTTATAGTAAACACCAGAGTTTCAATCACAGGAAATTTTAAAATAACACAGATGAATAGATTCACACAGATACAGAAAAACAGCACTTAACTAATCTCACTATATTTTCCTAACTGATCTAAAGAATTACTATTCCCTGTTTCACTTACTAGAGCAAAGCAAGATGAAGTATGTGAGGGGTCCTTCTCTGTCAGGTTCCAGAAACAGACTGCTCTGAGACTTCAGTCTCGGGTAGTATTAAAACATCATTTTTAGTGATGGATTACAGATTGAAATCACACACATCTGGTCATATGACTTCTGGTTTCCATACTACTCCTTTGGCTAGAAGCTGCCAGGATTTTGCGCATAAGTGTCAATAATTCACACACATACAGCTTACTAAGATCTGTTGCAGCTTCTGGAAGTCATAAAACAATTTAAAACCTCCACCTTTCCAGAGTAGCAATTAGGTCACCTCAAAGACAATACAGAAAGCTTCCTTGTACAGACTTTTTGTCTCTGGCTGCATTGAGAACTGTACAATATAGTCTTTATGGCTTAAGCCAGGTAATTTAATTTCAAACTATTTTCAAAGTTAGGTGGATTGAGATTAACCTCTTCTCCTCCAGTATCCTTTTTTAAAACATATACATTTAAACAGTTGCAATAATACATGTATATTTCTTTTTCCACCCAGCAGGGCACACTGTTGGTACATTTTTAACACAGCAGCTTTAAAAATACATTTTTTCAAAACAAGCATCTGTACAAATAAGTTTGATATAAAAATGACATATAATTCTATTCAAAATCAAGCTAACTGTGCTGTCATATGTTACACATGCACTGCCCTACTTCTGCTGTCATAGCCGGAAATACCCCACATCATCACATCTCTTTCTCCTTTAAAGACTCAAGCTAGTTTCTCAACTGACCCTGGAGAAATGTTGCTTGAGAAGAATGAGCCTATCTAGGAATACATTAACCCAGACCCTGTCTTGGGAGCCCATCTGCATTGGCATTGCTGATGCCCCTACAGTGTTGCACTGTCATGTCATATGCCTGCAGCCCTAGGCTCCACCTTAGTAACTTGACATTTTGCTGGCTGGCTCGATGTAGACATAGATCCCCCTCAGACTCCTCCTACCTTCTACTGCAAATACTTAGCACAAAGGCCTCTCTATCATTGTAAGGTTTCATCATGTTAACATGGTGCAGTTTATGCCCCTGCCACCTACTTTGCAGTTCTACCATGTAGTTAACATTACTGACCGTCCTTACCACCACCAAGCCGCGGGGGTGCAGTGGTTAGCGTTGTCGCCTCACAGCAAGAGGTTCTCCCGTTCGATTCTCGGCTGGAGCACCTTCTGTGTGGAGTCTGCACGTCCTCCCCATGGTCGAATGACATTAAAGACATGCAGGTAGGTGCGAGCATGAATGGGCGTGCCTTCGCTGAAGGTTTGGTGTTGGGCTGTCAACTTGGCACTGTAAAATCCACTGCCAATCATGAGCTGACCGGAGTTCCGCTGTGGCAACCCCTAACCAGCAAAAGCCGAAAGACTTTACCCTTCCTTACCACCTTGAATGGTCCCTCCCAAGCTGCCTGCAGCTTATTGTGCCTGACAGGAATGAGAATCATAACCTGTTGTCCCCACACCATGCACTCAGGTTCGAGCATTCCTGTCATACTAAAACATTTTTTGCTGTTGGGCTCCTGCCAGGATCTCCTGGGCCAAGCCCATGAGCTTGCTAAGCCTTGTATTTAAGTTTAGTATATATGCCACAACAGACTCCTTGTGAGATTCACACCTTCCCACTCATCACGAATCAAATCTCACTCTATACCCATACAGTAACTCAAAGGTGAAAAACCTGTGAATTCCTTGGTTAACTCTCTGTATGTAAACAGCAGATGGGGCAAATATTTGTCCCACTTTCTCTTAAACTGGTCTGCAAATGCCCATAGCATGGTCATTAGTGTAGAGTATAACCTCTCCACAAGACTATTAGCCTGAGGATGGCAGGAGGTGTTTTTAGGTGCATCACCCGACAGTGCTTCCATAGACATGCCAGCAGGTCTGACATGAAATTGACACCTCTAGCAATCAACATTTCTCTTGGGAAACCTACCCTGCTGAAAATCTTTAACAAAGCATATTCCACCTTCTCTGCCTCAACAGAGGACAGAGCCACCTCTTTAGGTATCTAGTAGCATAATCTATTACCGCCAGGATATACTTCTTCCCTGTAGAACTTGAGGTACTGAGAGATGCCACAATATTCATAGCTCCCCTCTGAAATGATTCCTCAATCACAGGCAAAGGCATCAAAGGAGTCTTGACCTTGTCTCCTATCTTGCCTACTTTTTAGCACTGTTTACAGGTCCTGCAGTACCCTGTTACATCCCTTGCAATCCTAGACCAGTAAAAAACTCTGCATAATATGTCTCTTGGTACACTTTATGCTCATATGACCGGAAAAAGGAATGTCATGGGCTATGGCTAGAAGGGCCAACTGCAGGCTCTAGGCACTATCAACTGCTGTATTACCTCACCCTCTAGCCCTTCCTCAGGGGTACACTCTCTAGACAGTAACCCTTTGTTCCAGTATACAAACTCCCATTTTCCTTGTGAATTAGGTGCCTACCTAGCTACCTCCCTTCAGCCTCTCAGTTTAGAGTCCGAGAGCTGAGCCTGTCTCAACTCTATCTTTGTAACTCTTCAAAAGCTCCCTTTCCACAGGAAGTCTGGTATCCTCTGACAGCATTAGCTCACTGTCAGACTGGGTGCTACCACTCACCTCTGCCCTTGCAGTCACCCTATCCAAGGAAACACCAGTACCTACCAGCAGCTGTGGTTCACCTTCAGGGTCACTGCTACAGGGTAGCTCCCTCCCTAAAATAGCCAGCTCACCAGTCCTGGCTTCAGGTTTGAGGTCTGTCTGGGTCTTCCCCAGGCTACCAGACCCACATGTCTCTCTTCAAGCTTGACTACATGTGACTGCATGCACACAAGATACTGCATTATCAAAATCATTCCCTGTCAGGACATCTGTAGGGATATCCTCAAACATACCTACTTGCTTGCTACCCTTTTCACCCTCCAAGTTAAGATGAACCCTGGCCAAAGGCATTTGGAATGAGGTCCCTCCTAAAGCTCTGACTGGAGTGGACTGCCCAAGCAAGTACTGCTCCTCTTTAACCACTGCAGGCTTCACAATGATTATGTCAGAGGCTATATCTGTCTTAGTAGTGGCCTGTTTTCCATTCGCTATGATAGGATATAACCTCTCTTGATAGTTTGCTACCCCTGTTATCTCCAAACAACTTACCACTAGCATACTGTTATTCCCACTTACTGTCTCCCCACCTTTTGTGTCCCACCTTGCTTCCATGGGCATCTAAAAGACATATGGGCCCACTGGTTACATTAAACCATTTAACCCTTGATCCTGGCTGTGTTCCTGAACTATTGGCTTCCCCTGTTACTGGTGGATTCTGCTGGGGTGGTTTAGGCTGCCCACCACGGGTTACCTTATATGCATGTGCAGTACTGGGTATCTCTTTCCTGTGCAGTGATGCCCTGCTTGCTAAGTAGAGATCCCCTTTTTCACCAGCTTATTTGCAGAGTTATACTCTCAATCTGAAACCCAGATTCTCATGTCCTCAGGCAAAATGCTAAGGGCTTGTTCCCTCACCAAAAGGTCTGCCAGCCCTTCAAGAGTAGTGACCTGACTCCCACTCACCCACCTATGAAAATTAGTGCTTAACTGAGGAATATAATCACACACAGTTTCATCTGCCTTGTGTCTATACTCACAAAACATTTTTCTGTAAGCTTCAGATGTTAACTTAAAACATTCAAGTCAACATTTCTGCACTTTATCATAGTTTAAACAATCAATATCAGACAATTTAGCAACAGCAGTTACAGCTTTATTATGAAATAATGGGGTCAGGAACTGTACCCAGAGCTCTTGGTCAACATTATACTGTAGAGCTGAAACCTCCACTGAGTGTCCAAGCCAAGTTCTCCAGCACCACTCTGTGACATCAGTGCTTTGTGTCCCTACTCCAAACAGCTGACACACACGCACTCTTTGAGAGTTGATTTTCATACAGACACACAGACACCCACACAGCTGGGAAAGCTGGCACAGATTTACTGGCTATGCCCCCTTCTGCCCAGACTATAAGGTATACGCCACCACCAGGCACTCCAAAGCCAGCTACTCTAAGGCTCTTACAAGGCTACCCAATTATACTGAGTGAAATTAATATTAATACAAATGGTAGTTTGAACAATAGCAATGCTTTCAGGAGTGGCCAGAGCTGTCACCAAATATATACAAGTACTCAGAGATTAAAATATTCTCTAAAAGACCAGCCACAATGAAACGTTTAAATATATTTAATAATAAATAAGAAAATAACATGGAAATACTAAATATCTATTTACAGTAAATGCTGGAGTTTCAGTCACAGGGAATATTAAAATAACACAAATAGATTCACACAGATACAAAACAAAACAGTACTTAACTAATGTCACTACATTTTCCTGACTGATCTAATCAATTACTATTCCCTGCTTCACTTATTAGAGCAAGGCAAGATGAAGTAGGTTAGGGGTCCTTCCCTGTAAGGTTTCAAAAATGGACTGCTCTGAGACTTCAGTTTCAGCTAGTATTAAAACATAATTTTTAGTGATGAATTACAGAATGACATCATATACATCTGGGTCATATGATATCTGGTTCCCGTACTACTCCTTTGGCTAGAAACTTCCAGAATTTAGCATATATGAGTCAGTAATAAACACGCATACAGATTGCTAAGATCTGTTGCAGCTTCTGGAAGGCATAATGCAATTTCAAACCTCCACCTTTCCAGAGTAGCAATTAATTCACCCCAAAGCCAATACAGAAAGCTTCCCAGTACAGACTTTTTGTCTCTGGCTGCATTGAGAACTGTAAGATACAATCTTTATGGCCTAAGCCAGGTAATTTAATTTCAAACTATTTTCAAAGTTAGGTGGATTTAGATTAACCTCTTCTCTTCCAATATCTTCTGTTAAAACATATATATTTAAACAGTTACAATAATACATATATATTTCTTTTTCTGTCCGGCAGGGCACACTGTTGGTGCATGTTTAACATAAGCAGCTTTACAAATACATTTTTCAACACAAGTATCTGCACAAATCAGTTTGATATACAAATGCCATATAATTCTTTACAAAATTCCAGCTAGCTGTCCTGGCATATGTTACATATCCAGTGTCCTATTTCTCCTGGTATAGCTGGAAATAACTCACATTGTCACAGTTTCTTTTGCATTCCTTGAGCAACAGGCCATACCTTTTCCTTTTTTCCATTCATTTAACGTTTTCCAGCACGTCTTATTTTTAATTCATCTGTCACTTTCTTACTCATCTTGTTCACTTATACTTCCTCCCAGATCCTTCCCCTTTGCAGTTTGTGCAATGTAGCTTTTTTCCTTCTGCCAGGGTTACTTTGTTTCCTTCCCCTTCTGACCAGGCCAATGAAACACATTTCCATGTTTTTTTCTATATTATTGCCTTGGATCTCCTTCCCTTCTTCTTCTTATGCTTGCTGCTCTATTCCCTTCATCCATTCATGTTATTCCCATGTCATGTATATTAGTTCCACTCATTCTGAGGCACATTACCAACACCTCTTGTTACTTCCCGTTGACCATTTTTCAATAATGTGATACGTTTGTGTAGAATCAATTGTGTGTTATCCTCAACTGTTGCTCCCAGGACAGTAAAGTATCTTTAGTAAGACTGGGATCCTTTTTGTTTCTTACCATTCCTTTTGACTCCTTGGGAATGCATATTCTTTCTCCCATCTCTCCCTTAGTCACAGTAACTTTTCCTGTTCTTCTGTTTTTGCTATATCCTTATAGACCAAGTCCCCCTTTACCTTTCTTTATTTCAGTTTTGTACCATTGTTTTTCCATTATTCCTGCTATCCCCTATCTCTCTGCCTAAGATCTCTTTCTGTTTTCTTAGACTTTTCTCTACTCACTTATGTATTCATCTTACCTACTTCTTTTCCTATAGTGCTACATTTTTCCATTTTTAGTACATTTGGTTTATCCATTTGTAGGACCTGCCCTAATTTTCCTGTCTTCTTGCTTTCCATCTATATTATCAGTCCTTTCTTGCCCCCCATCTCTCTCTTTTCCCCATTTTCCCACTCTCATATACTTCAAGTAATACTAATCACTTCATGCCCCCAACTTGTTCTGGCCTTTCCTGGCTTCTCTACTCTCTCTTGAATATGCTCTTCCTGTGTTCCCAGCTTTCTCAATTACTGTCTTTTCAGTTTTACCCACTTTTTTCTGCCTCCTCCCTCTTAATTAGTACTCGCATTGTGTGCTATTGCATCTTTTTCAATGTTTAGACCCCATCATTCTCCGCTCCCTTTTATTACTTGCGTGCTTTCTTTTTTTGCTGCTGTCCAACTGGACCCTTTCTGAAATGTGGCTATGTTGCATTTCTTCTGGATCTTTTTAATTGTCTTTTTATTTACTGTCATAGGAATCAGTTGCAGCACATATACAACTTTAAATTGTAGTGGAAATAGAACCATTTTATATATAGGAAGAAGGATGAATGGAAAGCAGGCTAGGAAAGGAAGGGTAGTACAGTATACAGTGGCAGATAGTCACACTAAGAACAGCATATCCAAACAGGGGTAGATGTGCATGTACAAGACTTTGAAGCCATGGGATGATTAGAGACAAATGGGGGTGGGGGGGCAGACAAATAGTAACGGGGAGGGTTGTACAATGCACAGGATATGGACAGTGACACAAGAAGAAAGGGGCACTCATGGCTAGAGATATGGTATGGTATGAGCAGCCATCTTCCATTCTACAATAAAGGGACATTACATGTTCCATCACTACATCACTGATCAGGGTGTCTGGTGATACAGGCAACTTCATGCCATGGTGGCTTGATGGTAGGGGATACTCAGGTGAGAAAATATTCTATCCGCTCCAGGAGGAGTTATATTTGTGTCATACACCTGGCCACTGTTCTCATCTCTACAGCTTTTACCACTTGCTCTAGTTCCAGCTGTGGCTGGGTCACATCAAGAATTTGCACCAGGCTATCTACTGGAGAGGTTGCACAAACTCCACTCCACACACCTTAAGATAGAAACAACTCTGATCCAAAACAATACCAAAACAGCAAAATCTTCAGAAGTCAGGAATCGAAAAACAGGAACCAAAGTCAAATCCAAAAGCAAATTCTTTATTCTCCAGCTCCTCGGTGTAACCACCTTTCAAGAGTATACATTCTCACTGAAAGAATGGATATATATATATACTCATAGCAATTAATTAAACAATTAATTAAACAATTATGTTCAAAAAAGTTTTAAAGCAGACACCTCCAGTTTATTTCATTATTCAGTCCACAGGGTGTCATTGTATTGTATTTCAAAATAAAAATACTTTCCTTATATTGTAAATTATATTTCAAAGCATTTTCATCATTACAAAGACATTTCTCACTTTCTAAAACTGTTCCTGTTAAAAATGAAGCATCACTATTATGATAAACACTAACATGTGTGGCAATAAATTTATTTTCCCTTTTATGTCTTATATCTCTAATGTGCTCACCTAACCTAATACAAAACTCTCTTTTAGTTTCACCTATATAATATAATCCACAGGGACAGTGTAAAGCATACACAACTCCCTTGCTTCTACAGGTGAAACTATCTCTTACTGTGAGCCTAATGTTGTTAATATAATTAAATGTTCTAACTATATTCCTACAAACACTGCATCTACTGCAACATCTTGTACCAAATTCACTTAGTGGTCTTGGTAAACAAAATTTTGGCATTACAAATTTACCATGTACCACCATATCTTTCAAATTTCTTCCCCTTTTATAGGAGAATAAAGGTTTTTGTGGCAAAATATGCATCAACACCTTGTCTTTCACTAAAGATTTCCAAAAATGTTCCACTACATCCTTTATATCTCCACTTTTTACATTATATGTAGAGACAAAATAAATATCCTTACAAGTTTTATCACTGGTTGCCAGATGATATTTCTTATAATGGTGATGTTCACCCTTATTACATTTATTCCTTACCATATTATTCTCCTTTTTTACCTTCATAAGGGCATTTTCTAAAATATTCACACTGTACCATCTTTTCAAAAACATATTAAATGTGATATCCCATTCCCTTTGTAGATTTTCTTGTGTGTTACATAATCTAGATACCCTTGCCAATTCCCCATAAGGGAGAGCTTCCAAAGTATGTACAGGATGGCAACTCGATGCATGAAGGTATTGATTACCATTTATAAATTCCTATGTATATTTGATATAATTTTACCATGTTCTGTACCCTCCAAAACAAGATCCAAGAATATTACTTTGTTTCCCTTCTGTATTCCATCAAATTCTAACCCAAATGGGTTACCATGCAAGTCTGTCAAAAAATCATTAACTGAATCAAAACCACCATCACAAATAAAAATCAAATCATCTATGTAACGGAAATAAAATAACACATTACATTTCATAAAATTTAACTCAAATAGAAATTTCCTTTCTAAAAAATTCATAAACAAATTGGCATACATGGGGGCAAATATATATATATATATATATATATATATATATATATATATATATATATATATATATATATATCCATTCTTTCAGTGAGAATGTATACTCTTGAAAAGTGGTTACACCGAGGCGCTGGAGAATAAAGAATTTGCTTTTGGATTTGACTTTGGTTCCTGTTTTTCGATTCCTGACTTCTGAAGATTTTGCTGTTTTGGTATTGTTTTGGATCAGAGTTGTTTCTATCTACTGGAGAAGGGTCAGGGTCCCACTTCCCCCCTTGGCAAGGCACTCTCAAAGTCATTACCTTATGGTCCTCAGCAACAGCTTTAGCAGGGGTGGGCTATGGATAAGTTGCCTGCTGTGCAAATCTGTCATCTGGACTTGAGATGAGGAGATACAATGGACAGTTTGTCATAAGCAAACTATCCTGACAATGGACTGAATATATTTAAAACACACATCTACATTTGTAAGTGGAACTAAGTGTAGCTATGTGCAAGGCTCTCCTGCTTCCTGTGGTAGGCAGCATGATTACCATTATGTTCTGCACATGCTAAAAGAAAAAGGCCACAGCCGAGAGCTGTAGAAAGTGTAAGGTAAGATACCGGAACAAAAGGTGCAAGTCACAGTCTCATGCATATGCCTCATTAGCTACATTACAGATAGCAGGTAAGTGTGTGTCTCCTGCATATAAGTTAAAATACTGACCAAGGGAATGGCACTTTTACACATGGGGTCACAGACTGCTCAGTATGCAGGCACCATGAAATGGTTTAGAGTAACCTCACTATATGAAAGGTCCCTGCAGAAACCCACGCTAAGTGCAATTGACATATTATGTTAAGTTCCATGATCACCTCCACTTAATATTAGATCTCCACACAGTAATCTAAACATAGTTTTTAAAATAATCTTGAGAAATGCCTGCCAGTAGCAAGAAGTGTCCAAAACATTAAAAAAATTACAATGAGATCCACTTACAGTACCGTCTGGTTAGATTTTGCCCAATATCCACCTCTCTTGCACTGTGTGCAGATCATTGGGGTTATGACACCACCAGTCACCATAACAACACCTGCACTTCTTCCTTATCCTGGTGATGCCCATGTCCAAGGTCTAAAGCATCTGCTTTTTCAAAGGCAACATCAAAAGCACCTAGTGGGTGCTCTCACACTGCCTTTGAAGGAGTTAGAACATAATCTTGCTATCCTTTGTACACCATACAGGTACATTTTGGTGGGCACAAGCAGAAGTTGACATATTCCAAAATCTCCTTAGAAAATGACATCATTTTGATTAAGAACAAAATGATAGCCTGCAAATCACACTTACAATGCGACTTCTGAATCTTAGTTAGTACGATATGTATATGATAAGCATTATGATATAGGAACTTGCATGAGTCTCTTGCACACGCTTATAACTACAACGTGTCAGAGGCGAGTACAGGCATCCACCTGCAGTTTATGTTGCAGATGTATGGTAGCAAATTCTGCAGCTGATCTGTCTACATATTTACATATATTTTTAGAGAAGAGAAATATTTTTGCATAATAGGTTGTGAAGATCTGATAAACTATACAGGATATTAGAACAACAGTATTAGGAGGAATATCAGCATTTTCTGAATGAATTAGCAGGTTGGGGGAGATGCAGAGTACAACAAACGAGTGTGGTAGCTTTCCTAAGGCTCCGAATTCTAATTCACTATGTATATATATATATATATATATATATATATATATATATATATGTATATGGACATGTATGTCTATATTGAATGTACATTGTAGTAGAATCAGGGTAGCCTGTGATACCAGGACCAGCTCTCACTTTGTATGCCTGTGCTATGTATGGTGAGCGTATGGCCTGTGTAATCCTTTTGGTGGTCTATATTGTTGACTACCATCATTTTGTACCTACAGATGTGTATCCTCACCACTGTGTTGGGATAGTGCTGTATCAGTGACATTTCACAAAGTATCTGTTAATGTTTGCAGCTGTAAAGATTGCCTTACCTTATGCACATCTGTTGATACTAGTAAACTGGAAAGTGTTACAGACCTCTACAATATAGTTTTAAAATGTCAGTTATGAAAAAAATAGAAATTTCTTGAAATTCTTATATAAAACCCCTGTGGAGAGAGCATTATGTACCAGTATGTGGCAAGTACACCTTCTATATGTATTCTCATCTCTGTTCCTAAATGCATGGCATAGCCCTATTGCTGTCACTGTGAATATACTGTGGTATAAAACTGCCATCCTGCTAGTCCCAGTAGTATACAGTCTGTAGCATTGTGTCAGGTGTTCACAGGTGTCTCAATGTCCAGAAGATGAGAAGGATGGCAAGAGATGGCCAATTTCAGCCCTACTGAAAATGATTTCCTGTTACTGGCACTTAGGACACATGGGCAACACTTGTTGAGGTGAGGGGATGCTGACCTGCATGTGCTTGACTAGATGTGACAGGCAGTGTTCCATGGCAAAAATGCCATGCCATTACTGGGGTTACTGACGTTATGCTATGTCATGAGGTCACAGTGCAACAGTCTTGCCACATTATTATGCCTTTCGGTATGTAGTCCTTCTGCCATTAGTATGTCACAACCAGCAACAAGGTATGCGACTGTTTCCAATGCTGATTTACAAAACCTATATTTGTCTGATTCTCCCACATGTTCAATGGACTTTATAAATCAAGGTGTACTTAGCCCACTATCTTGGGCTGCCAATATTAACCTTTCATCTTTTGGTTTGAATTCGCCTCTCCTTAACTATTTCTGCATTCGATCCTGATCGACATGAGATTCTTCCAGAAGTTTTCTATACTTGCAACTATACTTATGCATTTTCCACATTTCTTGTTTTCTCATCTGATCCTTCACCTTATAATCATTCTTTTGTTTTTTAGCACATTCAGTTGCTGCCTGATTTTTATCTACTTCTGGTTTGATTTCCATTCCTGCTTGTCACCGATATGCTTCTGCTAGACTAAGCAAGGAAGTCAGCTTATATTTATTCTCCTCATGTTTCAAAACTTTCACTGCGTTTGGGTCTTGTGAGGTCAGCAGATATGTGTGCAGTCCCACGATAGCAGATCTGCGTATGTAATCAATTTCAAGGAGGTCCATACCTCCTTTGGAACGGGGAATATATAATCGTGGTATGCACTGGTTTATAGCTTGAATATTGTTCCTAGATGCCAACGCTGTTTTCAGAATTAATTTAAGTCTTCTAAAATATTCCTTACTAAGTTTTATTCGCATTTGTTCATGTTTTATTGCTGATCCTTCATCAATTCCCAAATATTTATATGCTCCCTCTTGTTCAAGTTCTTTTATATCACCTTTTTGTCCCAAACTGATGTTTTCTTGGTGCTGCAGTTTTCCTGCTTTAAAGGTTGCTTTTGCACATTTATCAAGACCAAATTACATTCTTATATCATCTGAAAAAGTTTTGACTACTTGCAGTTGTGCTTTTAGTTCCTCATCTGATGAGCTATACAGTTTTAAATCATCAACAGAGAGAAGATTAGAAGTCTTTATACTTCATTGTTTTCTAGGAGCCAAATTATAGTCATGGCCTAATCTGTTAAGTAGACAGCTTAGTGGGTTAAGAGCAAGACAGAATAGCAGCGGTGACAGGGAGTCACCCTGGAATATTCCCCTTTGAATTTTTATCCTTGGAATAATAATTTGCCCTTTATCATGGCTTAATTGCAAAGTGGTCTGCCACGGTTTCATGGTCAGTGTAATGTAGTCGATTAGTGTAGGGTGTTTCTTGTATATTTTAAGCACTCTTTTATCCATGAATGCGGGATACATCTTAAAACAATTAACAAATGTTAAAATAAAATAAAAAATAAATAAGATACTCTCAAATGTTTTTTTGTAGTCAATCCATGCCATACCTAGATTCTTCCCCTTTTTGCAGTTCTCCATTATGACTTTATTTAATGATCTTTGTTCCATATGACTTTCTTTTATTACCCTTTTGTTCTATTGACATGATTGAATTTTCTTCTAAATGACTATAAACTCTGTCAGCATCAGTTCTGGTTTATAGTCTATATGTCATTGGAAGGCAGGTTATTGGTCTATAATTTTTAGGATAACTTGCAGGTTCACTCTTAAGTAGGAGTACTGTTTTTCCTATTGTTAGCTAGGTTGGTGTCTGTTCGGGGTGCGCATATAAATAGTTCTTACTCATAGCTAAATCTTTGTGCAAACATGTTAATACTTTTAACCAGAAGTTAGGTACTGCATCTGGGCTTGGGGTTTTCCAGTTGGAAGCTTTTCTTAACTTTATTTCAATCTTTCTCTCCGTTACTTCATCCCATTTCACATCCTGTACCTTATTCTTTCTTTTACTTCTTCTATCCATTTAGCATCTTTGTTATGTTCCACAGGAAATTCATAGATATTTCACCAAAATGTATCTATTTCTTCTTTTTTGGGTGGTCTTTCAATTCCCTTTGCCATGTTTCCCAATACTTTATAGCACTTTTTGGGGTCATCAGTAAATTTCTTGTTTTTGCACTTTTCCTTTATATTTATCTGTGTATCTTCTAAGTTTTTTTTCTACCTGTAGTGAGATTTTTAGTTTGTTGTTTGCAATAGTGCAAGATAGATCCTGATACGTTATAATACTGCACATTGCTTTTATCACATCTATCTTTCTGAGTATCTTTTTTGATCTGTTCCCTCTTCTATACTCTTCTAGCAATGGCACTTCTTGTCTTAATTGCTTTATAGTTTTCTCTATTTGATACTTCCATGATGCTTTTCTATTTCTCCTCTTCCTTTCCCTCACTACCCTGTGTTCTTGTGGCAGAATGTTATCTGTTATTAATGTAGCTGCGCAGTAATATATCCTGTTTACTTCTATTATGTCGTGTGGATCTCTATGGACAGTCCTAATTACTGTGTTCATTTGTTTTATCAAACTTCTGACTTTCTGGGTTTTATTGACCTTCTGCAGTCTATTTCTTTCATTGATCTTAATATGTCTGTCTATCTCTAGTGAATCAAGCGACTCTTCTCTTGGCTCATTCTCTTCTAAACTGAGGTCACATTTTTTGTTTTCAATTTCCTGTGGGCATTCTAAAGTTCTATAGCATCTTCCTGTGACACATTCTCTTCAATTTCATCCTGTCGTTTGTTGCTCTGTCATATTGGAACTCACTGGCCTATCACCTCTCAACATTGACTGCGTCAGAGTTGCCACAGTTTCCTGTTCATTCCCTTGCTGCCTAGCTTCAAGTGAACATTTATACTGTTTTCCTGTGGAAGGCTCCAAAATATCCTGATGTGGCAACTGACCAGTTACTTCCTGTTCCACTGGTTTCTCCTTAATTTGGATGCCCATTGCTCTATCCTGCTGTGGTGCTTTCTGAGTTAGATTTTCTACACTGAATTCTTCACTTTGCAGGTACTCCATAACCTCAGTTTCTAGTTCTTTAACTTCTCCATTAATAATCTCCTTTTCCTCTTTGTCTTCTTATTTTTTGTATTATAAAGTTTTCCATGTCCACATTCCTTTGCCTCTATTTCTCTTCAAATATCGTTGGTGCTGCTCTTTTTGTATTGATTAGTTTTGCTTTCTCCTTTATATATATATATATATATATATATATATATATATATATATATATATATATATATATATATTGCACCATATTAAATCTCTTTTTCTTTCCCATGTCCATATTTCTTCTTCAAATGTCTCCTGATCTTCCTGTTTCTTCTTACTTTGAGGACTTGTTCCATCATGCTGTTATGTAACCTGTGTCAGACCTTTTATACCAAATCCTTTCACTCGTAGGCATTCCATAACCTCAACTTCTATTTTTTAACTTCTAATTTACTAAACTTTTTTTCTACATTCCCTCTTTGTGATATCACTTTTTTATATTGTGAAATAAAAAAAAAAAACTGCATGTCTCAGTGGATGATGCAGCAAGTTAGTACTGCATCCAGCAGATTTTTGTACAACAACAACACTACATGTAGAGTCTGTAGTCTGACCACAGCATATAATACAGGGATTTGTTTTATTTTTGTTGTAGAAATATCAAGTATCCAACCATTTCAAGTTTACAGCGGTAAGATGGGTTGTATGGTACATCTGGCATGGACACTCTTAGTGTGCAAGCTGCAGGGGCACAGTTCTAGCATGGGTACTCCTACTCAGTCTGATTTGTCTTTTGTTGTAAATATACTGGACAATGCAGTGTTACAGTGGTAACTGTAGTGAGTGTTGCAGGACAGCAGGCTGATGTCAGCAGTAGTGCTGGAGATGATGATGATAAGACATAGAGACCTGAGTCACAGTCTTATAACACAGTGACACTGTATGTGCTCATCCTGGGTTGGCAATCTCCCACTGTACATGGTGTATGTGTGACCTCACCCATAGTTAAACATGAGTCTGCAAGTCTGTTTGCTGTCCTCAGTGGGTGAGGGTTTGACTCGTATGTCTCAGCTGTACAGATTTTCACAGAATGACCTGATTTTTACATCATATTTATGTTGTGTTCCTCATAAAATGTGTGGTTTTCTGGCAAATCACTGTGGATGGAAGACACTAAATACTGACATACATTTGAGTTTCAAACTTTATATCCTTCAGAAAATGCATGTTAACAGAAATCCTGTTATTATAGCAACTTTTTTTTAATTTATAACAGCAATATTTTGAAATTTGTCCCATTAGTTGGGCCTTTAATCCTCTACTATTTTAGGCTTTGTCCAGATTTCTTGCACTAAGAGGTTGAACTACTGTGCCTCCAAGCATCTGGGATGCTCCCCCCTATGGCTGTGGCAGTAGATGGGTGCACTATATCTGATGTGGATATACTCCCTTCATTATGCAGCTTAGCAGGGGTCCCTGATACTATCATAGGTCACAGTTGGCCATTGATGTGGGAGCATCATTAAGGATCAATCAGCAGATGTGTCGAAGCATCATCCAGGCCCAATTTGCTGCAGCCCAGTCCAGCATGGAGCTGTTTGCTGTACTGCATGGAGTCTATGAAGATATGGAGTCCACAGGCACTGTACTGATTGGTAGTATGAGATATATGGTAGTATACACTGCCACCATTTCCATCTCCATGTGGGGGATTGCCAGTGTCACCATCACTGCACACATTGGCAAGGTATGGTATATGTACGAGTGTAGCCATGTGAAAAAGGCCATTGCAGGATACACAGTTCTCTCCTGTATCTGGAAGTATACAACATTGTCTTACCCCTGGTTGTGAGCTGCAACAACAGTTGGCTTCCAGTGACAAGACATCTTCCAAGCTGACTGCATGCATGTCACAGTCCTGTAGTTGCATGCCATCCCTCATGGGGGAAGGGGATTCCAAGACCTAGTGCAACAAGCCAGCAGAGTGGCTATGGGTCATAGTAAGCTGCAGCAGCATTTATCACAGGGGGAAGGAAACTGTCCTTCACACAGTACCTATCACCCGAAGACCTCTCTGTCTCAATGTGCTATGACATATCCCCTTCATTTTTTAGGAAATACAAATTTAAGAACTTCTATCTTCACTCTAGTAGTTCTCATATTTTGAATATGCAGATATAATTTGAGTTCCTCATCGAATATTATTCCTAACGATTTAGTATGGGTTACTAGGTCGATTTTTGTGGAGTTAAGAGAGAATATATCGAGGTCAGCTTTATTTATAGAAGAATTTCTTTTAGGTGTGAAGATCATAAGTTTAGTTTTTTGGGGATTTAAAGAAAGGTGATTATTGTGAAGCCAAGTCTCCACTGTGGAAAATGCTGCTTGAGTATTTTGCTGTAAAAGTTTTATATTGGGTGCAGAGCAGACTATAGTGGAGTCATCTGCATACTGGACTAGGGAGCCCTGCAGGATAGCTTGGTGGAGATTGTTGATAAAAATGTTAAATAGTAGTGAGCCTAAAATTGAACCTTGGGGTACACCTGTAGGAGTGTGAAGGTAAGGGCAAAAGGAAGTTTGCCATTTGACAGCATGCTGTCTGTTGGAGAAGTAACTTTTGAACCAACTGAGTGAATGGGGAGCTAGTTCTATACTAGAGAGCTGAGATAGTCGGATAGTGAGACATTTTCTAATGCTGTGGTAAAAGAGTGTAATGTAGATGTTAGCAGCATTAAAACAATTACTAACAGCAGAAAGATATTACAAGGGAATTCAAATTTAGTGGCTTACAGCTGAAGTTTATTAACAAAAAGGACAGAATTTTAGATCAGGAAATGAAACTGAAAAAAAGAGGTTTAAAGAGTACATATAAATGTGGATTTTGTCTTTAACTGTAGCTGTATACATACAGGACAGAATTTAAACTTTCCACATATGAATAAAAGTTTGGGAGTTTATTAGGATTTGATTATCATACAACACATGTAGCATATGTTGCTATTTGTTTAAGCTGTAACAGTTTACATTTCAAGAAAATAGCTAGAAAATCATTATAGCAAGTATATAAACATAAACATTCTAATAAAAATAGAGACATAAATAATGCTGTTTGCAAAAATACAACATTTTACAATATTTTTTTTTCATTATTATCGCTTTAAAAGTGGATGTCAGGGATGGGAAAAAGAACTTGAGTGGCAGCCCAGACTGGATGCTGGCCAGCTACTATGTCCGAATGAAAACACCAGTTTAAGATGCTATTTAGAACTGAACAGGATTTGAACAAGTGATTTCTTACATGCTACTTTTGATTGGTGATTTTAAAGCAGGCGACTACCATTTACTTGTATTTAAGAAATGATGTTTGACTTAAGGTAGCAGGAAAATAAACTTACTCCTGGTGAATTGTGGAGTTTTATTGGTTTAATTGGATTAGTTTTAGCCTCTAAACAGCCATGGGTCATTTATGGTTCTTTGGCTGAAAGTCAGGAAAATGTTCCAAGTCTGCCATCACATCTAATTACAAACACTATACAAGATGAGTTCTTGAAGGCATTTTGTGTTTTTGAAAAATATGAGAATAACATATAAACAGGAAAGGTCAATACTGGAAAAAGATGGATCTACAACAATCAGTGGAGTTATATGAGACTCCTGAACAGATAAGTGGAGTTGATGTACCAGTAGAGGTCTCACAGGTTAACAACTAGAACTCAGACCAGAGTCTTAAAACCTGTGACTGGTTTTGGACAAATTAGGATTAACATTATAAGGAGAAGCATGAAAACTCCTATTGTGGATTTGATATAAAACTTCTGAAAACAAATTAAAAAAATACAAAGCTCTCTGCTGGGTTAATTTGTTTTCAGAAGAATGAATCAGGCACAAGAGTTTCAAAGGGTCTGAGATGCAACAGATTTCTCAATGTAGTAAGAGGGGCAGTGCCATGTAAAAAGAAATAACCTTGTTGCATGGCCAGAAAGGCTATGACTTTTTTATTCTTACATTCATAGGATCACAGGAGGTTACTAGGATAATGGCCTTAGGCCCCTTACAAGCTTAGCCAAGTTAATCCTTGTTCCCAAGAGTGTATTTTATGAGTAGACACTGAATCAGCACCTATTACCCCTATCTAAGAGGGATACAGGTGGAACCCCCAGGGTGAATTTATGATTTCCCATCCAATCATCCAAATTACGCTTAAATAGGGTCAATGAGGGACTCTGTTAACATAGATTGGAAGTCTGTTCCAGAGACAAGGTAACCTTTGCGAGACACATCTGCCCCTCCAACAAGTCTTATTGATGTCACATACCAGTTTAAGGTCCCTTGAGTGTGTCACATGTGTTCTGTTTGACTTGAGAATGTGTAACATTTCCATTAAAGCAGGGACAGAAACTGCCTTAAATGCAAGGCACAGGTCACCTGTGAGCAGTCTGTATGACACAGAGTAAAGAGAGTGATTTCAGTCTGTGAAAATATGACATGCTGGAGACCCTGAATTTTCTTTGTAAGAAACATTTATGGTCTCTCCAAATGCTGCATTTGCTTGGAGAAGTACATGCCAAAGGGAGCATTATACTGTATTTTTGGCCTGATGAGGGAAGAGTACAGGGAAATTATAACATCCTTTTTTTCTTTGTAGGCAATTCCCTTACTTATGAGGTGAGCAATATAGAATACCTCTCTAACTAGTGTGGAGACATGGTGATCAAAGGTAAGGTTGTTCTCAACCTGCATGCCCGGGTCTCTCACCAGTGATTGCATGCTTAAGGTATTGCTATTTATGTAGTATTTTGCAGTAACATCACCCTTGTCGAAGGTGGTGGTGATGCATTTTTTTGCGTTGAGTCTAAGTCCATGACTTTGGCACCAGTCATTAGTCTGTGTAAGGCCTTCTTACAGGATATTGACATTGTTAGGGAACTGAATGACCGCTCCTAGTTTGCAGTCATTGGCATATTTAGTCAGCCACAGACCTTTTGTTTTTTTCTGTACTTCTGAGAGGTAAATTCCGAACAGTAGGTGCCCCAGAACGGACTCCTGTGGAACACAGCTGCTTAATGGTCTACTGGAGGAGACAGAATCTCCTATTTTGACTGCATGAGTTCTATTGGTGAGCCAGTTTGCAACCCACCTGACATTATACAGGTTGATACCCAGCTGAGTGAATTTATCAATAATGTCTGAGTGGGGATGGTGAAAGGCCTTGGCTACGTTTTGGTAGGCTGTATGTACAGTTTTACCCTAGTTAAGGTTAACCTTACAAGTGTTTTGAGACTGTGTGTAAGAAGTTTGAAAGAGAAGTGTTAAATGAAGTCAAATCATAGAGAGGTAATAGTGGGCACTATACAGCAGACATATAAATCGTAGAATCATGCATTAAGAGAAATTAATCAATCATGCACTTGCATTGAGTTGGCATTACTAGAGTTGCTAAGTTATGAATGCATTAGTCCTGACAAATACATTTTAACAGAAGAATGCCAAAGGTTAGGAATACTTTTTGAATTCCAAGTTACATGAGGTACATATTGATCCACCATTCAGACCTATTGCTAGTGCAGGTAGGATGGAAGTTGAAAACGTCCTTATACTTGCATAAAGTATTAAATTATTTAGTGCAGAACAGCAAATCTTACAGGAGTTTGTTGTGGCAGTTTTCTTTTAAAAATAAAGCTTGTAAAAGTTGCTAATGTTTTCTGCAGAACTGATAATGGTAATAATAGATTTAGCAGCTGTATATGCAGTCATTCAGCATGCAGAAGGGATTGAAACAATGATTTTTTGACAGATGTACTGGTTTTACTAACAAATAAGATTACTACCATTTGTGCTATAATAAAGTTAATTCCAAGCAATATCATTTTTGGGCACAGCATTTTTCTGATGTTTGCAATTAACAGTTCTTAAGATGATAATAGTTTATATATTAAATTAATACCTCAGACAAGTAAGAGATGTCATGCCTCCATTTTTACAAAGCCTGAATTTCAAAGTTTCTTCCTATACTATAGTATTTGTCATCTATAATCAATGAAAAGCAGTTTGATTAAAAATCAAGTAATAAGGTTAACTAGCTTTAGCACAGATGAGTGCAAGTTGGCTGGGATGATAAATTCTGAAAGTTCTATTGAAAGAGAGGGGTTACATGGAGACCAGACTCTGAGGTGTTTGATATAAGAAATCAACCCATTAGAGAAGTGTTTGATATAAGAAATATTAAGATCAAACAGATGATTCTTTAGGACAAATAGATGTAGATGCAGAAATGAATGAAATAATTGTAATGCAAATGCCAGTAGCATCAAAATGATTACCAACAGCAACTGGAAGATATTGCAGAGAAATCCAACTTTAGTTAAGGTTTTTGGTTATTTATAATTGGTTTATGACTCAAGTTTGTTAAAAAACAGAACAGAATCTGAAAGAATTATTGGAACATCATTGAAATGATAAAAAACAAATAAGTTTAATGTGACGGGTATACATAAATGTGGATTTTATCCTTGCTGTCGATACATAAATACTGGAAAAAAATTACATCTTCAACACATGGCAAAAGTATTATAGTTTCTTCAAGATTTGATTATAATCTAAGAAATATAGTGTATGTAATGTTGCTCCTTGTTTAAACTGTAACAGTTTATATGTAAGGAACATGACTAAAAAATTGGTATATATATATATATATATATATATATATATATATATATATATATATAGGTTTACTATTGTTTGTGTGAATGACATTCTATCAGCTGCAATCTGCCGAAAAACAGAATGTCGAACACACAATGCCAAAAAGTGCAGTGTCATCCCCTTTGGTAAAAACTCTGTACCCATGAACTACCACATAGGCAGCAATCTACTTAACACCGAATGCGTGATAAGAGACCTTGGGACCCAGGTGGACAGTAGTCTCTCCTTTGATAGTCACATCGCCACATTAGTCATGAAGTCCTTCTACGTGGCACACCTCATCATTAAAGAGTTCTCATCCAGGAAAAAAGAGGTCATTGTTCCCCTCTACTCGTCACTCATTAGACCCATTATAGAGTACAACGCCCCTTTTGGAATGTACCTCACAAGACATCTGCAGCAGCTGGAAAGGCCACAGAAGTACCTCACAAAGACGATTACTGGCCTCAAACAAATGCCCTACACTGACCGCCTCAAAAAACTCCAGCTTTACTCCATAGCATATCGCCTACTCTGAGGTGATCTCTGCCTCACATACAAAGCTATGTTAAACCCAGAGCTGTTGGACATGCTACACCTAATGAAATCCCAATCCGTCCAAGCTACATGCTCTAGGGACCTAAACCTTGTCACCACAATAAACAGGACACGCTGGAGGGATAGATTCCTGTCCCAGACACTTCCTATACTCTGGAACACGCTACCCATGTCAAGCAAAGTTCTTCATTCGCACTCTTCAAGAAAAATCCTGATGAGTGGATGGTAAATAGGAAATACACCCCGGGGATCACTTGTGTGCATCTGCTGGACAGTGTCACAGGAAAATAACTTTCTTGGGTAGCGTATGGAACCTTGTTGGCTAGGATTACGTAGGCCCTTGGACCGATAGCCTAGTACCTACCTATGAACCTATGAACAAGCACTTTTGCACCAGATAGTTGACTCCACTTATGCGAATGCACAACTGCATTT
The DNA here is from genome assembly GCF_019279795.1 of Protopterus annectens. Lineage (NCBI taxonomy): Eukaryota > Metazoa > Chordata > Ceratodontiformes > Protopteridae > Protopterus > Protopterus annectens. The sequence goes on from NC_056749.1 coordinate 753,749,291, forward strand.
ACATAAGTGGAAATCGACTATCTGCATGGAGATTGCGGTACAGTGGGAAGTAGAAATTCATCCACATCCCCACTGTAGTGCTATCTCGGAGTTAGAATATATAAGTAGGGGGAGTGTGGGGGGTGCAGGGAGGCTTGCCCCCTGCAAAAACGTGATAGCTATATAGGAGTTTGATTTACATCAGCTCCTATACAGGTATCACGTGGTGGTTTCGACAACAATGTCGAGTCAAATGCATCGAGCATTTGATTCGACATTGTGTAAGTTATTTTTTTTTACTTTTGGTATTACCATTCTTTTATTTGAGTGGAAAATGTTTTTCCATTCGAATAAACAATAGTAAAGTATATATATATATATATATATATATATATATATATATATAGACATACATACATACATATATGGGTCTACTTCACTAGACCAAAACACCACATAACCGACAGCCGAAATGCTGAGACCAATACACCGATACCACACAATACCAAAATGCCACATTACCGAGTACCATAACATCGACTCCCAAAACACCGACAAAAACATAAATGTAAGCCACACCAAGCATACTGACACACTAGTACTCAATGTTCCCAAACCTAAATAACCTCAACAACAATCCCAAAAAACTCTACTAAACAATACACTCCTATACCACTCAAAACACTAAAAACTAAACTTACACATTGAAATGTCAAAACTAAAACATAAAACTTAACATACCTGCAAAATAAACACATCCCACTACACTGCAACATCCTAAAATGCTATTACCCAGCTAACTCAAATATCCCATCAAACCACACGATATCTACGCTACAAGCAAAACCTACAAAAAACAAACAGTTACAAAAATTCCATACATTCTACTCTGCACTTGTGGGAGGCTGCACCCTCCACCCCCCCCCCTACTTATATATACCAACTCCAAGATCGCACCACAGTGAGGAAAGGGCATATTTTCCGATTCTCACTGTTTGTACTTACATTCAGGACTTCCTAGACTCTGCTATTCAACTGCTGCATGTGGGGAACTTGGTGAAATGCCATGTCGGTAATGTGGCATTTTGGCGTTATGTGGTGTCGGTCTTTTGGGCTCGGCGTTTCGGATTTCGGTTATGTGGTGTTTCGATCCAGTGAAGTAGATCCACACACACACATGTATATATATATATATATATATATATATATATATATATATATATATATATATATATATATATACACACACACACATATATTTATAAGTAATTGTATCTATCTATTTAACTATCTATCTAAATATCTGTCTATCGATCTGTCTACCTATGCTATGAAAAAATGCAGACACAAGCAATGTCTTTGTAAGCATTCAAAGTTATTTAATGATCTTAATTTCTTTCTTTTTTTTTCGTTATTAACACTTTACAGGTACATGTGAGAAGAGGGGCCATAACAGTTTGCATGAGAAAAAAAAAAGAACATGGGTAGCCGGTCAGAATGGATGCTGGCCAGCTGCCAAGTTTGAATGAAGATACTTTAAAATGTTTTGTAAATTGAAGAAGGGATGGAAGAAATTTGTTTATACACTGCTTCTGATTTTTTAAACACATGACTACTGCTTATTTATAATTAAAAAAATAATGGTTAATTTAAAGTTTTATTCCGAGGAACCTGTTATTGTAAAGATAGAATTGTAAAATAAAACAGTAAAATGCAATATCCCTTGGTAAATTGTAAGGCTTCAAATGTTTTATTGGACTAATTTTAACTTCAACACAGCCATTTAGGAACTTTTGTTATTTTGAATATTGCTTGGTTTCAAGAGCCATGGGAAAGCAATTTTCACAGCAGTTCTTGACATGTGGAATGCTTGTTTTACGGGAACTTGCATTTTTAAAATCTAAATTGATTCTCCTCAATAGTCTATTTATAACCTGCATCTCCTGGAGAATGTGATGGTAACTTAGGTAGCCAATTGGTAGTGGGCAAAGGTAATGTTGTCCACTGCTTACATATGTCTGAAACACTTCTACTATGAGTGGATGAATTTTTAACTTACCAAGGATCAGAATTCTCAAACTTCACACCCCTAAAAGATACAAACACTTTATAGTCTTTTTTTGCAAAAGGGGCAACCCCACCTGCACCCCTGAGGTAGAGGGCAAGCCCCCAAACCCCCCTGGACTTATATATTCCAACTGCATGGTTGCACCAATTCAAAGAAGGGGGGAATTACCCCTGAAAAGGGCACAGCTCACCAGCAGTGATTTCCTGTGGAGGAGTTCTGATCCTTGGTGGGTTGAACTTTGGGCAAATGATGCTCTAGAGTTCAGTTTTCATCTGTGTTTAGATTACCCATCTCAAACCAGCTGGTAAGACCCTAGGAGGGTTTTTACCTGCATAGTATTATAGCAATAACCCACGCCTGGGTGTGGGTAATGCTGGATTTACCCACGGTTGGCGTGGTTTGGTCCCGAGGGTGAATCCCGAAGGACAAAACAGAGACAACTGCGGGTAAATCACACATTACCCACACCCAACCATGGGTTATTGCTATTATACTATGACATTATTTAAGAAAAGAAATTACGTTTCTTAAATAATGGCATTGTATAATGCCTCTTTCCTGCCCTTCCACAGCTGTCTGGTATCCACTGCAGTTCTGATGTACTGCGCATGCCTACACAGTACATCAGAGCTGTGTCGAAAAGCATCGGAGAAATCTCCGTTGATTTTTACTGTTTCGCTATGTTAAATGGGTTTAACATAGCGAGACAGCTTTAAAATAAGCAACAGAGATCTCTGTTGCTTATTTTAAAACTGTCTCGCTATGTTAAACCCATTTAGCATAGCGAGACAGGTTTAAAAAAAAAGCTATGGAGAAAGCAAGATCTCCGTTGCTTTTTACACACTGTGTCGCTATGTTAAAGGAGTTTAACATAGCGAGACAGCTTTAAAAAAAGAAACGGAGATCTCCGTTGCTTTTTTTAAACCTGTGTCACTATGTTAAACTCTTTTAACATAGCAAGACAGTGTTTTAAAAGAGACTTATACTAATGGAAAAAGTCCGGGTGACCGGACCTTTTTCCATTAGTATAAGTCGATTTACAACGTGCATGCTGGCCAATCAGCGTGCACGTTTTGGAATATTAATGGGGGGTCATGGTATAATACTACATAGACAGACATTTTGTTGTATGCCTACTGATATGTTGAGTTCTCACATAGCTGTACTTTACACTAGTCTAGAAAGCTGTATGCCAAGAAAAATGTAAATGAATAGTTATACACAGAAAATGGAGTAAATACTCAGAACAGTTTTAGCACATGTTCAGCTTGGAGTAGTGTAGCAGTAAAGAATATAATTGCTCAAATATATTTTAATTATATAAAATGGATAGAAAAAAATAAATAAAACAGGACAACACATGAAACATCTTAAAGCAAAATAATTGTAATCATGAGTATTCCAATTTCCTTATTTACAAATTTTATATCCAGTTCAGACAGTTTTTGAATGTAAGTTTTGAAAATGATTTTAACAAAGACTTGACATTATTTTATTTAGCTGATTCAGTTTATGCTTTGCAAAGCCAGAGACAATGAAAGTGATTGTTATTTATCCCACAAAATCTGACCCTCTGTTTACTTACCTAAACCCTAGCAATTTTCTGATTAAATTTACATTTGCTCAAATGTTTCCATTTTAAACAAATATATTTTTATATTGATTAGGAAAGTGACAATTCTCCTGTCTGGCTTGGACAATGCAGGAAAAACATCACTGGTGAAAGGAATGCAAAAAGGTATGATAGTTTCTTTGATATACAAACTAGGAATACACTTTTAAGTTTATTTGCCCATTAAAATCACTTACGTATAACACTTCTTCCTCTCTGCAGGTACATTCCAGGATGCAATGGTATACAGATATAAAAAATACCTAGTGTGCAGTTTCATCTTACACTGCTTATACTTTCAGCGATTCTTTTGTAATTTTCTTAGCTTATTTTGTGAAGAAAATTAAAAAATATATCAGCGATAGCAACATGGATCAGTTTCTAAATATGTATAATTATTTAATTAAACCCAGACTAATAATCCTTTTGATAACAGAAAGAAGCATAGAGATTCAGTTGATAACTTCACATCATTCTGTCCTTTGAATTTATTGAAAATGGGAAGAACCATATAGCATGATCTAGGAACCTTGGAATGTTGTCTCTTTAAATGATTGTTAAACATTGTAAGTGTAGGACATTCCTTGCAACGTCAGGAAACTTCCTTGTTAAACAGCTGCCCAGTTTTTGTCTTCTCAATGATTAATAAGAAACAAGTGAGCAAAGCCAGGAATGTGATCAAAGAGCTTTAAATATAAATTACTAGAAATGGCCAGAGAGAATCAAACAGCTAGTTTTAAAATCTACAATATGTTCTCTTTACTATGAATTGTCAGTTGGCAGGTTTATAAAAACAGAAGTAAATGCCCTGACTTTAATAGCATGAGGAGGTAGGCCTATTTGTAAGCAGGCATCCCTTCACAGTCTAAAGAAACCATGTAAGCTCAAACTGGTAGTGTTTTTTAAATTATAGTCTACATGGACCACTAAAATCCAAAGCTGTGTTTTTTGCAGCTGTTTTTCAGTAGTACATACTTTTATGGGATGGAATGAGAAATTATTAGAAGTAGGTGAGACAGATATTCTTTAGGAAACTGAGACAGTGACAGAGAAAGACAGGTAAGTGGGCTAGACAACAGAAGGTGGGGTGTTGAAATGAGCATGGCTTGGTAAAGTGGTTTCTTTCCTTATCAGAAGAATGTGTACATTGAATGAAGCCGATGCTGGACTAGTGCTGGGTATCCAATGACAAAGGTACAAAATGATTGGCTGCCTATCAGAAGATAAAGACACACTAGTATGAGGCCTGACACTATGAAAAATAAACCATGACTTTATACCCATGTGAATCCCAATGTGAGGTGGTTGTGCCCCTCTATGCTTTTTCCTTATGTGTACGATCTTTTCAGATCACTGCTAACCCAGAGAAAGAGGAATACTATGAGATGCCAAAGCCTTGACCTAGTGACTATTCCTTTCATTGGCACTTGTCACTGTACAATTTTGAGGATCATAATTATGGTTGCCATACTTTCAACTGGCAATCAAATAAATAACTTACAATTTTATTCATCACAAGCCAAAAAAAAAAAAATTACTATACGAATGAATAGTAGAAAAAGCAGAAGACATGTTCTGTAAATCAACTAGTCAAATGCCTTGACCTTCATCAGATTATATTGAAAATTCAGTTTTGTAAGAAAAAACTACCATTTCTTAAATGTTTTTACATGGAGGATTGCTTCCTGCATTTACATGTGTGTTTGTCAGGTGACAATATTTTAATTATCCAGTTCTGAGACTGATATAGTTTGAAATATATTTCCTTTTCCAGCATTTTCAAAGAAGAAGGATTCTTTGGATTCAAGGAAAATTTTCTTTAAGACAAAAAAGTGTGAAACAAGAACAAATGAAAAACTAAAAAAAATACCATCCACTACACAGAAAAAGTGATAGGGAAAAAAGTGACAAAAGACACCAAAGAGAGGTGCAAAATAAAAAAGGGAATATGAACACCAGGGCTAGCTGCAGGAATAAAAATGTCATGACTTAAACATATGGAAAAATAAAAAGAAAGTTAATTAAAAAGGAAGGCTAAGAAAACAGACAAAACGTCATCCCATCTCTCTCCCTATATTCACAGATTACATAGCCTCATACCCCCTAAACTTCCCAAGAATAAGTCCTCGAAGCACTTTCCACGTACAAGAGCACTGCTTTTATGGTGCCAGATGACATACCTGGCTGACTACTGGTCAACCTGAAACAGCACATGTCTGCCCCCCCCTACAGAAACTATTTAGTGTCAGCCTCCAAACAGACTTTGTGTCAGATGAATGGAGGATTACAGTAGTTATTACCCTGCTCAAAGGTGGGATGTCTACAAAATTGGAAAATTATAGACCCATAAGTCTGACCAGCCTCATCTGTAAGGCTAAGGAGATGATCATTATGGAAATAATAAATAAGTTCACAGATAATCTGTAAATTCTTGACCCAAGCCAGCATGGTTTTGTCAAGGGCAGACCCTTTCCACTTAACTTGATTGTCTTCTTTGAAAAGGTTACCGAAGTAATGGATGAGAGAAATTAGAACATACCACATATTTAGACCTCACATACTGTTGATAAGCTTTCCCAAATAGCAAATTGGCTCACAAATAGAAGCTCTGAAATTAGAGTAGGCAATTCTACCTCTTCAAAAAGACCTGCCACTTGTGATATATCCCAGAGTTCAGTGCTTGGACTCCTCCTCTTTGGCATTTACTTTTTAGAGGTCAATGCTAATGCTAATGGTTTATGGTTGACCTGGTTTGCAGATGACTATAAACTTAGTGCCACCATAAACTCACAAGAGGACACCAAGATCCCCCAAGAAAGCCTTTCTGAAACAAATAGTTGTTGCTATAACAATGAACGAAAAATAAATGCCAAAAAATTATAATAATTGCCTTAGAAAATATGATATCCTCTCTAACTTTCACATCAACAACATACTTCTAAAAATCAATCTGGTAGTTAGGGACCTGAGAATCTATATGTCCAAGAAACTGTCCTTTGAAAACCATGTATCTACTATTATAAGAAAGTCCTTTTTCATTGTATAACCTATTAGTACAGGTATGGCATCTAGTTCTAAGGGTGTTATCATTCCACTGTAATTGGCATGTATTATGTTGTTTATTAACTATAATGCTCCCTTTGGTAAATGCCTGTCCAAATACTTAACACAACTTCTTTCTTACTTACTAAGAAAATTAAGGGCCTAAATCATAAAACTACACTGATAATCTCAAAGCCTTGTCCATCTTCTAGGTAGCATGTAAGATATTGGGAGCTGAGCTCTGTTTCATGTACATAACCTTAACAAACCCTATCCTCTCAGGCCTTCTGCACATCTGCAAGTTAGGGTTACCACCTGTTCCACTTTGCGAGGGACAGTCCCTCTGAGCAGTTGTGTCCTGACAAAAAATATTAAAAATGGCAAATGTCCTGAGATTGTTGGGCATAATTATGTCCTATATTGTATGTAATTGTTGCATAAAACAGTTATTCTGTATCTAAAATACCTAAATGTTATAAGAAACAGAATAAGCAACTAAAATGCTACAAGAATAAGCTATTATTAAGGCAAAAAAGTTAAGTTCTATCCTTTGTACTGACAGTGGGTATGTGTAGGCCTGCAAAATCTGATGTTTGTCCTGAAAATGTCCCTCTTTGGCCATTTGAAAAGCTGGCAACCCTACTGCAAGTCCAGTGGTAGCATAAACATTCACTCAAGAGATCTTAATCTCTTCTGCAACATAAATACAACATCCTCAAGGAATAGATCTGTATCAAAGAGCATGCTCCTTCTTTGGAGTTGTTTTTCTCTCTACATAAGGCAAAGTACTTCCCTTAATCTATTCAAATACAATCTGGCCGAATGGATGGGAAACCGCAAATTCACCCCTGGTTTAGCACTCTTGTCCATTATGGGTAGAGGTAACATGTAAATGTTCTGCCTGGCTCTGGGTTATTCATACCTAAATTACAAGGGCTAAAAAATTTATGTGCAGAGTAGGCTTCTAAAGATCCTCATGGATCAATACCCTAATTAAGTACTTGTGAACCAATAAAAATGGGGGGGGTACTTAATGAAGAATATATTGAAAGGAAGGACTCAGATGAAGTCTGACAAAAAAAGTCAACATTATGAGTAGCTATATAGTGCAACTAATGTGTAACTGAAGACATTTTTTGTCAGCAACATGTGTTAATTTTTTCATGTGTGTGTGCGTATGCAGCTTTCAAAATATTCCAGACTGCAAGTTTTGGTTCATTTTCAGGTGTTCAGTTGTTTTGTGTGTGCCACTGAACATTCAATTATAGGACATGCTCTAAATAAAACAGAGGGCACTCTACATAAAGATGAAGAGAAGTGAAATACAGGTGTTCTGGTAGAAATTACTGTGTCTTTATTGTCTAAGCCTTTATCGACTGTTTTCTAACCCCTCATATTGCAAAAGACACCAAACACAAGCTGTACATCAATGTATTTTTTTTATTCTGAGATTTAATTTTATTAGTTAAAACAAGGTTTGTCTTCAATAAAAAAGGGTACAGATGTAAAAGATGAAAGGAAATGAGAAACTGAAGCATAACAGGAAGGAGTTAAGATGATAAGAATGCTGTGGCATGGGGTGGATGTGCACTGAAATGCTATAATGCACAGGAGAACACACAGTATAGAAAAATAATGCATGGTCTGATAACTGATAGGTTACTGTTGCACATATTAGCACTCCAGTGATGACCAGATTCTACTTATACCCCCTTCATTTACTCCCTGATAAAGATGTGTCTTGTGTGTGACAGGATTGAGGTCATCAAGTACCAGGGTTTTTATTTTAATCCCTATTATAAGCTGTAGGATCATATGTGCACCACATCTCTGTGCAGGCAAGGAATGAAGTCTGCTTGTACCTCCTGTGCAGTATGGTTCTTGTGGTAAGATTGCTGTTCTCCACTGATTGGGGCATCCTGCAGCTGCTGACACCCACCCTACCCTCAGTATGAGCAAACAGGTCTTTAGACAGTCAACTATATCCCACAAGCCTTTTGACACATGGGAAGTGAACAAGCCTGCATCATTGATGTCACAAGAGCATCTGCTATAATGTGCTGGTTTTCATTCTGCAGCTAAGGCTGACTCATCCACAGAAGTGTCTGAACTAAGACAGAGAAGAAAAACAAGTGATCTTAAACAAAGCAAAAGAACAGATCATTCTTCTAGAAGCAGCATGCTAGTATTCTGCATTGATACACACTGCAGGGCAAATGAGGTAGGATTAAAATACTTCTGATGACATCAAATATAATTAAATTGAGCAATTATGAAGAATAGAGGATGCAAACTGAAGCCTTACGGGGAAAGAGACAGTGACTATTCAGATGAAGAAGGAGCCAAGT